>NW_006799777.1:531293-596205 GCF_000442215.2 Lipotes vexillifer
TCTTTCCCTGCCCAGAGGGAACTCTTATTCTCATAAAAGGTCATTTAAACTTTTTTATTTAGTCCTCCAAGACAATTTATCAGCAAAGGGTACTTTGAGGAAACAACAGAAAATTGTCAACACAGAGACGACTTTGAGTCATGATGCCATTGCTCATGTTCCAAGTCTAATCTGGAAATAAGCCACATCAACAATGAAATTCAGCCAAAGGTATTGAGAATGTGAGGCAACAAATCTGGTAGGTTGCAGGACTCTTCCAGATGTCAGACCCAGTGGTAGAAACTCCAAAGGCTGGGAAGACTCAGAGTGCTACATAAATTGCAGGAGGTACTTATCATTGAGGGAATTAAATATATCCAAAATTATGTACTTAACTTATGTACTTAAACTTAGCGAAAACTAACTTGCTTCAACTACTTTTAAGAACCACATTGTTTTTCCACCTGAGGTAACATTTGTAGTCTCTGAATCCCAAGAATGGGCTTCACCAGTAAAAGCCTAAACTTTCTAGTAAGAATCACTCTTAATCCTGACTGTCTCTCTGCAAGGAAGACAAAATATCTTACCTAACCATCTCATCACATATGGAAGAATAAAATGCACTCTACACTTAGTTTACTCCCACTAAACCCACAATAACAAGAAGAGATTAAGTCAAAGACCAAGTTATTGGATGTTCATTTATAATGGGAGGAACAGGTATAGTGCCAGCAGTGGTTAATAGTCCTTGTCTACATTGCAAAATCCAAAACTAGGGCATGTTTTGCAGGTGTTTGAGGTGTTGACTCATAAGGGCTTTCAATTAACCTATGTTACCATGAGAATTTCCAATTTAAACTTTAGTCAATTTTTAAAATCAATTAAATGACATTGCTTGCATTCAAACAATGACTTTAGAGTAACTATTAACAACTAAATTTTTTTAAACTACATAATACTTCTTGGTATAGGGAACATTTCACTGGCATAATTTGAAGTGATCATAGTCATTATCCAAAATAACAATATCAGGTTGAAAGAAAAATGACAATCAGATGACTTCTCTGATTGCTCAGCTCCAATGAACAGCATTCTCTCTTTCAGCTACTCTCCGTTTCTCTTCTCCCTTTCTTGAGTCCAGCTCAAATTTTTAAATTTATTTCCCTGGCTCTACTTCCTCACCTCAACCAAATTTCAATGATTCACTGTTGTACTTTTCTGGTAGCCACCTTGTTTGCCTTCTCTTGCTCCGACTTGCTCCTGCTGTCGGAAATCAGCTACCATGTTTTGCGCTACCATATAGAGAGGCTCCCTGAGAATGACCTCTGACCAAAGCCAATGAGTAGTTGAGACACTCAGTCCAACCGCCCTCATCAACTGAGTCCTGTGAATAATTATTTGAGGTAAGTGAGCTTACAAGTGGATCTGTACCTATTTGAGCCTTGAGATAAAACAGGAGTCTCATCTTGTGAAAGACACAGAACCAGTGGACAAGTTAAACCACATCTGTCTTCCTGACCTACAAAGGTTGTGAGAATAAACATATAACTTTTGTTCATTTTGTTGATGTCCTCACCATACTTCTATATTTGCTACAGAGCATTCTTCTCACAATATTATGATTTTAAGGTTTTCTTTATAAGTTTCATCTATTTTATTTTTCTGTGTTATCTTGCAATTATCTCAACAGGTTGGTACTCTTTTTAGGCATCTAGTCCCTATAATCAGTCAAGATTTGTTTACTCAGGCCCAAATTAAGCATTTTCCTTTGGAACAGAAGTCAGATGAAAGCCAGAGTCTTTAGTAACCTAATGTTGGAAGTCATATAGTTATATTCCATTACTTTTGTCATAATCTATTCTCCAGAAGCAGGTTACTAGCTTCAGCCCACAGTGGAAGAAAATGGATTACATGTAAATACCAGCAGGTGGGAATCACTGTGACCTGTTTTATAGTCTGCCTACTACAGGTGTCACCATATTACTTTCATATTTTATATTTTAAGAAATAAAATATCACACTGTTGAGGTCATCTGTCTTCCCTATCCTGGTACCATTTACCTGCTCTCCTTTTCCCTTTGTCCTCAGAGGTAAATGCTATAGTCGCTTGCTGTCTCAAGTTCATATATTAAAAATTGTATTATATATAGTTATCCATGAATATTATATTTTATTTTTTTACATAAATGACATCATATGTAATATTCTGTAAATTTCCTTGTTCACTAACTATTATATTTTGAGGTATATCCATTTTGTTTCATAAAGATATGGTCTATTCACTTTAACATTCTTAATTTTTCAATGAACGAAAAACACAGTTTATGTATCCATTCCCCTTCTGATGGACATGTGAGATGTTTTCAATTTTTTGCTATTAAACTTACATTGCAGTGAAGTACTTTTATATTTACTTGTGCATGTGTGGGAGAATTTCTCCAGGTTTTACATACAGAAGTAAAATTGCTTTCCCAAATTGATCTGCAAACAACACTTTTATGTTTCTCAGAAAAATCTTAACTCTATCAGGGGTACTTTTGGGCTTCACTCTGAGAAGTGGGATAACTTTCTATTCAGGCTCTGTTAGTTTTCTCATTTTTCACAAGAGCATGTCAACTCCAGCTTTACTCTCTATTAAGGCTAAAGGGAATTACCTGACAAAAGCTGTATGTCAGGCTCTTGTCAGAGAGAACAAACTCAAAGTCACATCTAGCCAAGAGATGGGAAAACAATACTTATGGAAGATTACTTGGAAAATACTCAGACAATCCATTCTGCCTGATACTCTAAAGATGGATTAAACTAGAGCAGCAAAGGACTTAAATTATATCAAACTGTTCCCTAGCCTAGAGCCTTGCCACTCAAAGTATGGTTCATGGATCAGCAGCGTAAGCATCACCTGGAAGCTTTTTATAAATGCAGATTATATGGCCCTCCTCTCCTGATCTGTTGAAAGGGGGTGTATTTTAACAAGACTCTCAAGTGATTGTATGTATATTAAAGATTAAAGGAAGAGCACAGTTTTAGATAATTGCTTCTAATTTTGTTGTTGATGATTGGGTTTCATCTGCCTTTATTGAAGCAGATGAAACTCATTGTTATGTACACAATAACAATAATGTTCAGGTCATTGACCATTACATCAAATATTAAATTGTTAATGAGGACCTTCCAGAAAGATTTGTCTAATCTAGCATCAGAAATAGCTGCATTTCTACTGAGTAACTGATTCATTTTAATCCTTAAGAGTGGGAAATGTGTAACTGATCAGAGTTTATTTTTCTGTAACTAATTACTACAAATTGGACTAACCTGTGACAGGCATACAGACACTTTGAATTAGTCTCAAACCTGGCTCCATTTTATGTCTCAATATTTGCTGTTTTCATCATTGTTGTATGTTTTAATTCACATTTTCTAGCTGTATTCTATGTATCATTGCAAACCACATTAACTTATATTTGGAACAAGAGAACAAAGGAGTAGAACACAAGGTGATACCAAATTATACCAAATGCAATAGTATCCCATAGTTCTGATCACTCAATCAATACATTCTCTCTTGGTGTCATCCTATAAAATAATGAATGAGGCCTAAAGAAGACAAATCCCAACACATCTCTGCCTGATGAGTATGGCATTAGAGTTAATGTAGTGGATTTTTTAAAAAGAATTTATTTTTTAGAGCAATTTACAACAAAATGAGAAGGCAGAGATTTCTCATCTACCTCCCTTCCCCCCACATACATACCCTCTCCCATTATCAACATCACTCACCAGAATGATTCATCACTCACAGAATGAACATCACTCACATTTTTGCCAAAGATGAACCTACATTAACACATCATAATAACCAATAGTCATAGTTTATGTTAGGGTTCACTCTTGGTGTTGTACATTCTATAGATTTGGACAAATGTATAAGGACATATATCCATCATTATGATATCATTCAGAGTATTTTCACTGCCTTAAAAATCATCTGTACTCTGTTTATCCATCTCTCCCATATGATAAGAATATGTTTAGTTTTATAAGAAACTGCCAAACTGTCTTCCAAAGAGGCTGTATTATTTTGTATTCCCATCAGCAAGATATGAGAGTTCCTGTTGCTTCACATCCTCAGCAACATTTGGTGTTTTCAGTGTTCTGAATTTGGACCCTTCTAATAAGTGTGTAGTGGTATCTCATTGTTGTTTTAATTTTCATTTGTGTGATGATGTAAGATGTGGTGTATATTTTCATATACTTATTTGCCATCTTCTTTGATGACATGTCTGTTAAGGTTTTGGGGCCATTTGAAATTCATGTTGTTGAAGTTCTTATGTTGATTTTTAAAAGTAGTTTGTATATTTTGAATAATTGTCATTTATCAGATGTGCCTTTTTGCAAATATTTTCATCGAGGCTGTGGCTTGTCTCCTAATTCTCTTGATTTTTTTTCACACAATATATTATGGAAATTTAAAAACTTATAAGTACTTTGAAAAATCAAACATTTTAAGGAATGAACACCATACTTAAATAAAATTTAAATGCCAGCACTATGAGATGATGCTCCACGTGACAACAATTGACATAATCATGAGGCATGAGTTTGCCTGGGTTTGGTACCACAACCTAATTAGAAATTTCTAAGATTTTTCCAAGTAGTTTAGTTCTTACAAAATGTTTCTCTAAGTGTTTAGTCTTTTATCAATCATAATTGAAACATAGCCCAAAGTGTATTGTACTTAAAATCAGTAGATATATGAATGAAATTTGTTACTTATTAGAAGTGTGACCTTGTCAAAGATACTTATCTGCCCCCTGAGTTTCCGTTTCCAAAGAAGACAGTAATAATATCCACTTCAAATGTTTGTTGACAATATTATTGATATAAGCTATGCAAAAGAGACTGGCACAGAGCCTGTTAATAATCAAACACTAGTGCTTCTCTCTGTTAATTAGCCTTGTACTGTTTTGTTGATTTATCCTAAAATGACAAAGTTAGAGAACATTTAGAAAATGTTGTTCAAACCATAATTTTAATAGCTACATAGTTATCCTTAATTTAACTGATTTCTTAATGTTGGACATTTGAATTATTTCTTATTTTCTACTCATAAATACTGTTAAGTATATACTTATATCTCTGTGTGCATTGTTTATTATTTCCTTATGCAAAACACATTTCTAGAAATAAAATATGAGATTAAAGGATATGACCATTTTGAGGCTCTTGATTTTCATTGTAAAATTGTCCTTCAGAAATTTAATATTTTTGCTTTCAGTATATTAATTTATTTAGTCTTAATCCTAAATCAGAATTGGAAGCAATTATAATTAAATACATTAAAATTTTTTTGAAATAGGTGTGGAACATAAGACTAACTTATGACCAAAATGGCCTTAACATTTTCCTCAGCTTCACTTAACATTTGATGGGTTTCCTCCTGACTATGGTCCCCTAACCTCCATTTTCTTAGAGCATTTACTTTATAAGAACTGCAGTTATAAATTCCTTCTTTGCTTCTGTGAAATGTAAATCTTTACCCAGTCTCTTACCAGTTTTAAAACCCAAGAATGTCTTTCTCAAGGACCTGGGAGCCATTTTTTTTTTGAAATGTAATCATCAAAAAAGAGAGGGTCCCTATTTCCCAGACTCTATAAGATGGTAAGAGGCTAACTTCAATAAGCACCAATTAGTAAACACAGATGGCCTTATCACAGTGTCCAAACTCCTCCTTAATGTCCTCCACGTTTCCAGATCTTAAAAGCTCACTTTCTATTTCACAGTTGAGTTTAACCTCTCTCCTCTATTTCAATAGGCTTAACTCCTACTGCAATAGTCTTGAATAAAGTCTTTTTTTCCCTGCTTAACTCCAACAGGTGCAATTTTCTTTTGACACTTACCATCTTGTTTGAAGGCATCTGAGGAATGATAAAGATTGATGGGGGAATAATAATGTTGGGCTGCCCCTCGCCAGCTTGGTGAAGAAACACTCAGTGTTCCTAATGGAGGACTGCTGTATCGTGATCTAGTCTTTGAACCATAGAGGGATGAAGATGAACTCTTCTTAATTCTTAGCAAAGTAGCATATGAAGTAGGGAGACCAGGAAGAGTTCCAGAATATTCTGTAAAATAATAATAATAATAATAATGAAAAGTGAATTCTGAGGAAACTGGTTTTTTTTTAATGAAAATTTTTCTTCTGAAGACATTGTTGGAAATCTCCCTTGGAGATGCAATGAAATGCAAACTACCATGGGAATGGAAAAAATAAAATATTAAAAATATATTTTAAAACATTTTCTGAAAACTCTACTAGTTATAAAGTTGGTGTTTTGCAAGAAAGAAAGAAAGAGAGAAAAAAGACATGAAGGAAGAATGAAAAGAAAGGAAAGGAGGGACTTCCCTGATAGCACAATGGTTAGGATCTGCCTGCCAATGCAGGGTACACGGGTTTGAGCCCTGGTCCAGGAAGATCCTACATGCTGTGGAGCAACTAAGCCCATGTGCCACAACTACTGAGCCTGCACTCTAGAGCCTACGAGCCACAACTACTGAGCCCACATGCCACAACTACTGGAGCCTGCACATCTAGACCCCATACTCACAACAAAAGAAGCCACCACAATGAGAAGCCCATGCACCATAATGAAGAGTAGCCCCTGCTCGCCGCAAGTAGAGAAAGCCCACGCACAGCAATGAAGAACCAATGCAGCCAAAAATAAATAAATAAGTTAATTTAAAAAAAAAAAGAAAGAAAAATAAAGGAGGAAAGAAAAGAGAAAAAGGAAGGAAGGAAAGGAGGAATGAAGGAAAGAAGGAAGAAGGGAAGGGAGGGAAGAAGGACGCAATCCATCCAAATTTAATTTCTTTTATTTTCTGTGCCAGGAATATTTGGTCTTAATATTAAAATATCCATTCACACACATTAAATCAGTTCTTTATTATTTAAAAATGAGAAAAAAGAGGAAAACAGCATTATCAATTACATTCTATAAATATAGATTGGATCTTCATCACCTAAAATTTATCATAGAGTAGGAAATTTGTCTAATGAAGTATATGTATTTGCACTAGACTGTAAGTTATGCCTCATGTTCTTTAAAAGCAGTCAAATTCATTATGGAATGTAAAAAAATATATAGATGGAATTTGTTTTGTAAAGTTTGTTACATATAATCTATATAACAATATTATTAAGTAGGAATACTATTATGAAATTCCTACCTTTAATGATTATTGAGAAATGTATTGCCCATATTTTACTTTAATTTCAAAGATTTTTCATTAGAAAAGATATGCATAGTGCCTGAAGTAGATTGTACTGACTCTCCTTTATGACCACAGGGAAGTCAATTTGGTGTATAGATCAAACGTTTAAAAGCACAAACTAATTATGATGAATTCTAAAAAACAATTAAGAATTGGATTTTTTCTATGTCTAATATCGGCTGTATTCAACAATTGGTTGATTTTGGAAATACTTTTAGGAGTCAGACATTTTTGATCAGGATATTTGACATTTCAACTTAATGGATGCTAATTTAATTTTGGATAAAAAATAATTTATATTTGTGAGTAAGCTGTCTCACAATTAATATTATTTAGAATCTGTATCCTGTCTCATAGAGATATTTTGGAATTCATGAAGCATTTCTGTGATTTGAAAATAACCCTTTAGGTGTTAAGCATCAAATCAAATTTAACATTTTCTGTTCTGTGAAATTGTAAATCTGGTTTCTGTAAAACTCAAAAAGGTATATTTTTAGATGCACTCCACCTTTAAAATGAGCATGATATGTGTAGTCCAATCCCATCAGGATCTGTTAAGAGATTCATGTCCTTTAGTCTTTGTGTTCAACCACAAGTCTGGTAAAGGTGGATCAATTTTAACTGAAAATAGCTAGGCTCTCCTGGGCAAGCTATATGAGAACAGATTATGGGTAGACATAAAATCTCCTTGAAAACCTGAAATTAAATGCAAGTTTTGGCACCTAGAGGTGTAAGGTAATGAAAAGAGAATGAGTTTCCTTTAAGGTAGTTTGTAGTTGTAGTCTCTGAACCTATCCATTTCCCTGTGCAGTCTGTTGGTTTTGTTTTAGCTGCCTACCTTGCTCATATAAAAAAGAAATACAGAACTGTCCCATGCTAGTGTTTAAAATTAAAATGTGGCTTATAGTTCTAAAAGCTAGATAAGGATAATCAATGGAAAACTAGAAAGGCCATAATGAGGTTCAAAGAAACCAGGATCATGCTTGTAAAACATATATATATATATAAACAAAATGCATACTGTCCAAGTGGTACAATAATTGCCTTATGACACTCCATGTAATTAGAGATGAACCAAATTAGGATTTGGTTGTTATGTTTCACAACAGAATTTCATTTGTTATGTAATCAATTGCATCTGTTGCTGTAGAATTACTTTTTCATCAATTAAGGTGACTCCAAAGCTGCTGCTAGAAATCTAACAATTCATTCATTCATGTATTTAAAAGGCATGTAATGAGAACTCAGTAGGGGATAAGTGCGAGGGATATAAGGATGAACAAATATAGTTGTCCCTTCATATCTGCAGATTCTGCATCCACAGATTCAACCAGCCACAAATCAAAAATATTCAGGGAAAATAAATTCCAAGAAGTTCCAAAAAGCAAAACTTGAATTTGCTGCACACTGACAACTATTTATATAATATTTACTTTGTACTAGGTATTATAAGTAATCTAGAGATGATTTAAAGTATTCAGGAGGATGTGTGTGAGTTGTATGTAAATACTAAGCCATTTTATACAAGGGCCTTGAGCATCCTCAGATCTTGGTATCCAAAGGAGTCTTGGAACAATTGCCCCATGGATTCTGAGAGAAAATTATATTGCATCAGCCTTCAAGGAGCTTATGATCTAGTGGAGAAGAAAGGTAACTATGTGTGCAACTTTAGTGTGAGAGAAAAGTAAATTCAGGAACTTATGGACTCTCATCCACAGCCGAAGAATCCTCTCATTCAGCCTAGGGACATCAGAAAATGATTTTCAGATGAAATACTATCCAAACTGAGCCCTGAAAGCGTGTTAGTGATTAGCTCAGCAAAAATCTGTGTAGGAAAAGAAAAGATATTCTATACAAAGGGGAGAAAGTATATGAAGACCTGGAAAGAAAAGGCAGTATGTCATACTTGGTAGATTAAAACAGTCTGGAACCCAGGGTTAGAGGCATACAAGTGAGAGAAGAGGTAAGGCTGGATAATTAAGCAAGGGACCAATGATGAAATGCCTGGTATGTCATGCAAAAATGGAAAGAAAACAATATGCATTTTAGAAAGATCACTCTGGCTGAAGTGCCATTGGGACTAAGACAAAAGGAAAAAAGACTAACCAAGAGCCTAAAACTGTAATAAAAGCAAAGATTAGTCAGAACTGAGAAGGTGATCATCTGTATAGGAAGGAAATAAATAAAATTAATGACAGATTGAATTGCAGGCAAGGAAGGGAAAGTAAGAAACTGAGGATGGTCTGTGGCACAAGAAGATAGGTAAAAATGCAGGAAAAGGCACATGTTTGAGATGAAAGCTCAATAATTCAGTTTTGGACAAGTAGAGAGCTAGAGATGCTTCTAGCACATTTTTGTTGATTATAAACTTCTGTAAACATAAAGGCTCATGAGAGATTATTAAATGGTAAACAAATAGGTGGTTATAAAAACTATGAGAATTGATAAATTTGCCAATGAAATAGGTAAAATGAAAACTTGAGTGTTTAAAATGGTAACCTGAGGAGCACCAGCATTTCAAACAAAAGCGGAGGTAGTGGAACCTGGAAAGGAAAGAGGAAAAGCAGAAAAGTGGGATGTCATTGAAGGGAAGGGAAGAGAGTCTTTCAAAGCAAAAGTATAAATACAAAATTTTAATACTCACTTTACTCTGAGGAATTAAAAGCATGAAAAATGAAAAGGAAATAGTTAGACTTCTATTACCCTGACAGATGTATTCCCACAAGTGAGTTCCTAAGAAAAAATTTTGGTCACTGATGGAAACCATAGATCTACAGAAAACTCAAAGCCTATAAATTCTTGTGTTTATATTGGCTAAATCAATACTTATCTATCTTTTTTCCCTATTCCTGTCCAGTGTTTGGAAGGAAAAGTGACTCATAATTTCTTTCCAGAGAAATCTTCATCAGTTGCTCAAACTTTTAATGAGTATCTATGCTGAAAGTGTCGGCAGAATCTAGTTATACATTAATCATTTTTTCTTCTATTTTCCCACTTCTTATAGATCAGACCTTAGGGAATGTGCATTACAGTTATTAAGTAGTCTAGAGATTTTGTGATAAAACTCAATTAACCTGGTGCTCTCACACCATGGAATTCCAGCTGGATGTTGGGTACAAGTAAATATTAATACCTTCATTAAACATTTCCTAATAAAATGACCCTGAATATTATCTGACCCAGGACAACTGCACTTATATTATTTAATAAAATTGTAGTCTATTAAGTCAGAATGACATTGCCACCACTTCAGTCTTGGAATTAGTAGCACTGTTTTTTCACTAATTAAAAGGTCAGTTTATAGATGTAACATTGCTATTGAATGTAAATAATATTCAAGAAATAATGGATTAGAATTAGCAGGACTAGAATTTTATGGCAATATTTATGAATAAATAAAGATGAAAATGCCAATATGATAAAAGATACATTTTAAAATATTTAATCTCTTACCATATTTGAAATTTCCTGAATTTTCTGGTACCAACCATACTTCAGAATTCTATCTCTATTACTAAATGTGAAAAACATATGTACCAGGAACTTAAAGCACTTAAAATCTTAATGCAAAAACTAGATCATCACTATTGGATTCTGTATTTGAATGTTTTCTGTCTATTATCCATACAGTGCTGTTAATGTTTATAGCCAAACAAGGATAAGCAACAGCAAAAATTCATGAAATGACAGGTTTTTATATAAATTCATTTATTTCCTATAGTTTTAGTTTGATTTTAAATACTTATTTAAACTCTTATAAATATAAGTAAACTGTAGCAACAAGTGATATGTGATGTTCTGAAGAATATTAATGCTTAGTCACTGGCTCATAAGTCAGAGGAGCAAAGAGTGCCACCATCTACTGATGACACTGTGCACAGAAAGAGCAGAAGTCATATAATATCTATGCCCACAGTGTGACTCAATTTGGCATCAAACTCGGCATAAAGAAATTTCATATCTGATCTTTTTCAAGGTAATTGCTAAGGCTGTCCTCTCTTCAATAAGAATTAATGTTAATTGTGCAACTTTAGCCTGCTACTGTTTTATGAAGCTTGCAAGGATGGATGTAACACCTCAGCGAAGCCAGTCATGTGAAGCATATTTAGAACTGGTTAATAATTTATAAATAATGTGCATCATTTCAATTTGGTTGCCTTCATCTATGGCAGAGGACAGTCTGATAGAGCCTGAGTCACATGGATTCTATGTCTCAACTCAGCACTTTCTTCAAGAAGTGTTCTGTGTGTAAACTTTACAGTGTTTTAGCTGCAGGAGTAAGAAAGGAATGCAGAGGATAAAATTTACCATTTTTAAAGCACCAAAGTATGGCATCTAAACTGTAGAACTGGGCTTCCCTGGTGGCGCAGTGCTTGAGAGTCCGCCTGCCGATGCAGGAGACGCGGGTTCGTGCCCCGTTTCGGGAAGATCCCACATGCCGCGGAGCGGCTGGGCCCGTGAGCCATGGCCACTGAGCCTGCACGTCCGGAGCCTGTGCTCCGCAAATGGGAGAGGCCACAACAGTGAGAGGCCCGCATAACGCAAAAAAAAAAAAAAAAAAAAGTAAACTGTAGAACTTTTCATACTGACGTAAGAAAAACATTTTAACAGCATTGCATTTCTAGTGTTCTCTACATAAGAATGAAAAATACTTACAGGGTAAAAAAGAAACATAGCTCTAAATTATTTCAATCACTCCTTTTTAGGTACACTGTGTTTGGATTTGAGGTCATAATGATTTCAAATTTGGAGAACTTTATCTTCTTTTCTGAATATTAATGCTCAGTTATATGCACAGATAGATCATGAAAGATGTTACACCTTAATCTGGGAAGTATATATGCTTTTACTGCAAAACAAAAAAGAGAGCTTCTTACAGTTCTCATGTATATTTTTTTCACTATTGTCAAAAGTTTTTAAAAATCTATAGTATTTATAGGGCAGACAGCAGAAGCAAGAATGACAATCCTGCAGTCTGTGGAACAAAAAAACATATTCATAGAAAGATAGACAAGATGAAAAGGCAGAAGGCTATGTACCAGACGAAGGAACAAGGTAAAACCCCAGAAAAACAACTAAATGAAGGGGAGATAGGCAACCTTCCAGAAAAGGAATTCAAAATAATGATAGTGAAGATGATCCAGGACCTCAGGAAAGGAAAGGAGGCAAAGATTGAGAAGATAAAAGAAATGTATAACAAAGACCTAGAAGAATTAAAGAACAAACAGAGAAGAACAATACAATAATAGAAATGAAAAATACACTAGAAGGAATCAATAGCAGAATACCTGAGGAAGAAAAACAGATTAGTGACCTGGAACACAGATTGGTGGAATTCACTGCCGCAAAAGAGAATAAAGAAAAAAGAATGAAAAGAAATGAAGACAGCCTAATAGACTTCTGGGACAACATTAAATGCAACAACATTTGCATTATGGGGGGTCCCAGAAGGAGGAGAGAGAGAAAGAACCCGAGAAAATATTTGAAGAGATTATAGTTGAAAAATTCCCTATCATGGGAAAGGAAATAGCCACCCAAGTCCAGGAAGCACAGAGAGTCCCATACAGGATAAACCCAAGAAGAACCAAGAAGAGAAACCTAGTAATCAAATTGGCAAAAATTAAAGACAAAGAAAAATTATTGAAAGCAGCAAGGGAAAAATGACAAATAATATACAAGGGAAGTCCCATAAGGTTAACAGATTTCCCAGCAGAAACTCTAAAAGCTAGAAGGGAGTGGCAGGATATACTTAAAGTGATGAATGAGAAGAACCTACAACCAAAATTACTCTATCCAGCAAGGATCTCATTCAGATTTGATGGAGAAATCAAAAGCTTTACAGACAAACAAAAGCTAAGAGAATTCAGCACCACCAAACCAGCTGTACAACAAATGCTAAAGGAACTTCTTAAGTGGGAAACACAAGAGAAGAAAAGGACTTACAAAAACAAACCCAAAATGATTTAGAAAATGGTAATAGGAACATACATATCGATAATTATCTTAAACGTGGATGGATTAAAAGCTCCAACCAAAAGACACAGGCTTGCTGAATGGATACAAAAACAAGACCCATATATAGGCTGTCTACAAGACACCAACTTCAGACTTAGGGACACATACAGACTGAAAGTGAGGGGATGGAAAAAAATATTCCATGCAAATGGAAATCAAAAGAAAGCCGGAGTAGCAATACTCATATGAGATAAAATAGACTTTAAAATAAAGAGTGTTACAAGAGACAAGGAAGGACACTACATAATGATCAAGGGATCAATCCAAGAAGAAGATATAACAATTATAAATATATATGCACCCAAGATAGGAGCACTTCAATACATAAGACAACTGCTAACAGCTCTAAAAGAGGAAATCGACAGTAACACAATAATATTGGGGGACTTTAACACCTCACTTACACCAATGCAGAGATCATACAAACAGAAAATTAATAAAGAAACACAAGCTTTAAATGACACAATAGACTAAATAGATTTAATTGATACTTATAGGACATTCCATCCAAAAACAGCAGATTACACATTCTACTCAAGTGCACACGAAACATTTTCCAGGATAGATCACATCTTGGGTCACAAATCAAGCCTCAGTAAATTTAAGAAAATTGAAGTCATATTGAGCATCTTTTCTGACCACAACACTGTGAGATTAGAAACCAATTACAGGGAAAAAAGTAAAAAAAACACAAATACAAGGAGGTTAAACAATACGTTACTAAATGACTAGGTAATCACTGAAGAAATCAAAGAGGAAATCAAAAAATGCCTACAGACAAATGACAAAGAAAACACGACAATCCAAATCCTATAGGATGCAGGAAAAACAGTTCTAAGAGGGAAGTTTAGAGCTATACAAGCCTACCTCAAGAAACAAGAAAAATCTCAAATGAACAATCTAACCTTACACGTAAAGGAATTAGAGAAAGAAGAACAAACAAAACCCAAAGTTAGCAGAAGGAAACAAATCATAAAAATCAGAACAGAAATAAATGAAATAGAAAAAAAGAAAACAATAACAAAGATTAACAAAGCTAAAAGCTAGTTCTTTGAGAAGATAAACAAAATTGATAAACCATTAGCCAGAGTCATGAAGAAAAAGAGGGAGAGGACTCAAATCAATAAAATTAGAAATGAAAAAGAAGTTACAACAGACACTGCAGAAATACAAAGCATCCTAAGAGACTACTACAAGCAACTCTATGCCAATAAAATGGAGAACCTGGAAGAAATGGACAAATTCTTAGAAAGGTATAACCTTCCAAGACTGAACCATGAGGAAATAGAAAATATGAACAGACCAATCCCAAGTAATGAAATTGAAACTGTGATTAATGATCTTCCAACAAACAGAAGTCCAGGACCAGATGGCTTCTCAGGTGAATTCTATCAAACATTTAGAGAAGAGCTAACACCAATTCTTCTCAAACTCTTCCAAAATATTATAGAGGAAGGAATATTCCCAAATTCATTCTATGAGGTCACCCTGATAACAAAAATAGACAAACATACTACAAAAAAAAGAAAATTACAGACCAATATCACTGATGAATATAGATGCAAAAATCCTCAACAAAATACTAGCAAACAGGTTCCAACAACAGATTAAAAGGATCATACACCATGATCAAGTGGGATTTATCCGAGGGATGCAAGAATTCTTCAATATACGCAAATCAATCAATGTGATACACCATATTAACAAATTGAAGAACAACCATATGATCATCTCAATAGATGCAGAAAAAGCTTTTAACAAAATTCAACACCGATTTATGATAAAAGCTCTCCAAAAAGTGGACATAGAGGGAACCTACCTCAACATAATAAAGGCCATATATGACAAACCCACAGCAAACATCATTCTCAATGGTGAAAAACTGAAAGCATTTCCTCTAAGATCAGGAACAACACAAGGATGTCCACTCTCACCACTCTTATTCAACATAGTTTTGGAAGTCCTAGCCATGGCAATCAGAGAAGAAAACGAAATAAAAAGAATCCAAATTGGAAAAGAGGAAATGAAACTGTCACTGTTTGCAGATGACATGATACTATACATAGAGAATTCTAAAGATGCCACCAGAAAACTATTAGAGCTAATCAATGAATTTGGTAAAGTTACAGGATCCAAAATTAATGCACAGAAATCTCTTGCATTTCTATATACTGATGATGAAAAATCTGAAAGAGTAATTAAGGAAACACTCCCATTTAATATTGCAACAAAAAAATAAAATACCTAGGAATAAACCTACCTAGGGAGACAAAAGACCTGTATGTAGAAAACTATAAGACATTGATGAAAGAAATTACAGATGATACCAACAGATGGAGAGATATACAATGTTCTTGGATTGGAAGAATCAATATTGTGAAAATGACTGTACTACCCAAAGCAATCTACAGATTCAATGCAATCCCTATCAAATTACCAATGGCATTTTTTATGGGACTAGAACAAAATACCTTAAAATTTGTATGGAGACACAGAAGACCCAGAATAGCCAAAGCAGTCTTGAGGGAAAAAAACGGAGCTGGAGGAATCAGACTCCCTGACTTCAGACTATACTACAAAGCTACAGTAATCAAGACAATATGGTACTGGCACAAAAACAGAAACATAGATCAATGGAACAAGATAGAAAGCCTAGAGATAAACCCACACACCTATGGTCATCTAATCTATGACAAAGGATGCAAGGATATAGAATGGAGAAAAGACAGTCTCTTCAGTAAGTGGTGCTGGTAAAACTGGACAGCTCCATGTAAAAGAATGAAATTAGAACACTCCCTAACACAATACACAAAAATAAACTCAAAATGGATTAAAGACCTAAATGTAAGATCAGACACTATAAAACTCTGAGTGGAAAACATAGGAAGAACACTCTTTGACATAAATCACAGCAAGATCTTTTTTGACCCACCTCCTAGAGCAATGGAAATAAAAACAAAAATCAACAAATGGGACCTAATGAAACTTAAAAGCTTTTGCACAGCAAAGGAAACCATAAACAAGATGAAAGGACAACCCTAAAAATGGGAGAAAATATTTGCAAGTGAATCAATGGACAAAGGGTTAATCCCCAAAATGTATAAACAGCTCATGCAGCTCAATATTAAAAAAAGAAGAAGAAGAAACCCAATCCAAAAATGGGCAGAAGACCTAAATAGACATTTCTCCAAATAAGATTGCCAAGAAGCACATGAAAAGCTGCTCAACATCACTAATTATTTGAGAAATGCAAATCCAAGCTACAATGAGGTATCACCTCACACCAGTTAGAATGGGCATCATCAGAAAATCTACAAGCAGCAAATGCTGGAGAGGATGTGGAGAAAAGGGAACACTCTTGCATTGTTTGTGGGAATGTAAATTGATACAGTCATTATGGAGAACAGTATGGAGGTTTCTTAAAAAACTAAAACTAGAATTACCATATGACCCAGCAATCCCACTACTGTGTATATACGCAGAGAAAACCATAATTCAAAGAGACACATGCACCCCAATGTTCTCTGTTGCACTATATACAACAGCTAGGTCATGGAAGAAACCTAAATGCCCATCAACAGATGAATAGATAAAGACGATGTGGTACATATATACAATGGAATATTACTCAGCCATAAAAAGGAATGAAATTGGTTCCCTTGTAGAGATGTGGATGGATCTAGATACTGTCATACACAGTGAAGTAAGTCAGAAAGAGAAAAAGAAATGTCATATATTAATGCATGTATGTGGAACCTAGAAAAATGGTACAGATAAACCGGTTTGTAGAGCCAAAACTGAGACACTGATGTGGAGAACAATCATATGGACACCAAAGGGGGAAAGCAGCAGGGGTGGGAGTGTTGCTGTGATGAACTGGGAGATTGGGATTGACATGTATACACTGATGTGTATAAAATGGTTGACTAGTAAGAACCTGCTATACAAAAAAAATCAAGAAAATTAAATTCTAAAAAAAAGAAGTCTATAGTGTTTAGATGATGTCTCTTTAAATTACCAAAAGCATAATGTGTGATTCAATTAAATTGATATTTCTTTCATAATATGAATACTGTTGTCTAATCACAGGAAATTAGTAAAGGCAAGATCTAGTTATGTAATATAACCAAATTAATTTAGTGATTAAAGAATTCCCTCTTGTTTGGGGTAAAGTTTCCGTGAAGTTTTAACTTTGTAACGATTATATTAGCTTTTCCTTCCTATTCTCTGTGTGTTTAAGATAGATCAGATAGTACTTAAAAATAAATCAAATAAAGCTGAAATTAGTTAGGAATAAATACTATAATTAATAAAATTATAACACTAAATGTCTTTCTCTCCTGTTTCTGAAAATATTCTATGGGAAATTTATGTTTTCATTATATACAGTGATATGAAAAAGTAAACATATATGTCCAGTGTTTCTATGATGCAGTATAGACCCTAGAATCTATAAAATATGGATGCACTCAGTCCATTGTGGATTTAGTGATGAAATTCAAGATGGCCAATTACATCAGTGGAATTTTAGATACCTAAGAATAATCTTGAATTGTGAGAGCTACATAGGCACACATGATGCATTTGTGTGATTTAGCATTTTTTCAGTATATACAAAATAATCAACAATTATGTATTCCAAATTGAAAGATAACTATGGAAATACATAAAGCAATAAAATGTGTAATCTTTGCCTTCAAAGAGTTCTTACAATCTAAGAGCAGAGTAATGTAAATTTCAGGGAAACCAGTTTATAATCATGGAAGTTGAACAAAATTCAGTCTGACACTGATAGACACTCAGATAAAAACATAATCACGGTTTTTGAGTAAATGTCTTCATAAGGTTTAGTTTTATTGTTTTATTGTTTTTTAAATAGAGGATGCCTGGGGAGTGATTTTTACACTTGCATAGGCTAGAAGCCATACAGTAGTAAGAGGGTACAATGACACCCTCCCTCATTAAGAAAATAAAGGTTTCTCTCAGGCCAGGTTTAATCCTCACTCCACATGGGTACTGTTTTGGGTAGACATGTGTCTCTCTGTAAGGAAGCCAGTAGGGTCCAATGAAACTTCACCTTCCCACTTGGGTGGGCATGCCAGCTCCTGCTTTGTGCAGCTGCTCTGAGCAAGTCAATTTCCTTATATTTTACAGTTAAAGACATCCCCATGTTTATCTTCTTTAGCTGTTGGTTATTGCTTTTCCAGTGATTACAGTCTCATTGTGATGCCCAAACCACAAACCACAATATTAAAAAAGAGACTGAAATAGGTGCATGATAGGATTACTGTTCAATCTAGCTTGTTTGGGAACACCTAGGAAGATGCAGTTGATACCAATCAAAAAGAGTTCTGCACTAGATGTGAAATTTGAATTGAGCTTTGGTCATATCTTACAAATGGAAAATCAGCATTTTGGAAATTTGTTCATGATTTTTATTTTGCTACTTAGCACAGGAAAAAATTGCTGGGAATCCCTTCAAGGGGAATTTGTTATTAAGTCCACAAATGACCTCATTATAAGGCAATTTTTCTTCAAAGGCAGTACCACAGCTTTTTTTTTTTTTTTTTTTTTTTTTTTTTTTTTTTTGCGGTATGCAGGCCTCTCACTGTTGTGGCCTCTCCCGTTGCGGAGCACAGGCTCCGGACACCCAGGCTCAGCTGCCATGGCTCACGGGCCCAGCCGCTCCGCGGCACGTGGGATCTTCCCAGACCGGGGCACGAACCCGTGTCTCCTGCATCGGCAGGCGGACTCTCAACCACTGCGCCACCAGGGAAGCCCAGTACCACAGCTTTGACCCTAGTAACCATAAGCTAGTGAGGCACATACTGGAATATGTGGAAACTGTACAACAAACAGCAATTTCTTCAAAGAAGAGCTCAAAAGATCATTTCTCAATGACAATTTAGCAAAGTTATGTGAATTCTCATTTAACAGAAGAAATACCTGCAAATCACTTAAATTCACTTATCTGCAGTGGTTGTAGTATTTTAGCCTTAACTGACAGCTCATTTGTTCTATTTACTGAGTTAAATAATGATAAAGACATCGGACAGGCTAAAATCTTGCAGCCTGATTCAGAATGTCACTCTCACCTTCAGTGCCTCCACATCTGCTTCATCTGTGGCACTTATTCAATATCTAGCAAACTCTATTTCCAGAAAGCAACACCCAAGTGTGGAACTGCTATCTCTCAAGTACTTACAGATCACAAACTCTACTACTTTCCAACTCGAAAGTTTTACTTACATATGAATGAAGTTTTGAAGGAATAAGTATCTGGTACCTCTCTAAATCTTCGAGTGTTCATTCCTTTTGGTATGGCAATACCATTTATTCTTTTGGTATTGCCTTCAGGATCAGAAGGGTCCTTCTCTTATTAATCATTTTCCTTACGGAATAAGTTATAGTGTTCAGATTCAAAGGAATAGTGGTATTTAAGTTTCCCATGTAATCTAATTTTAAGCCTTCTGATTATAAAAGTAATATGTGCTCACTGTAGAATCAGAATTATCTCTTATCTTGCTACCCATAAGTATACCTTTTGCAAAAACCAAGAGACACTGATGTTTTCTCATTTGAGGTACAGACAGATATACCAACAAAAGCATATGCTTATTTTTTGTTTTGCTTGAAGGAAACTAAGATCAGTTAATAGATGTTCTTCTAATTTTTCTTCAATATTATGATTTTTTATCCCATCACAAATGTTGTTCAAAATCATTTTATTGCCTACAAAACATTCCCAATAATGTGTTTTACTTTAATTTATTTAACTATGTTCTTGTGATTAGATTAATTTATCTGTCATATACAGGTTTTCTTTGCTATTGGAAAGTAGAGCATTCCTCTGAGGCCTTTCATAAGCCAAAATGGTGTAAAGTGAAGAAGCAATTACCTTAGGACACATCTTGCTAACAGATATACAAAGCAAATTGAGATAAAGCACAGACACTCACAGACACATTTCAAAGCTGTGGCGACCTGATGCTAAGATGCTGAGTGTAGTTCCCAGGCAAGGAGCTTGGGTGTGCCACTCTCAACGCTCTGGGTATGCTGCCTCTATAATTGCTAGTCTCGATGCAAGACAAATGCTGACTGCCATTTTCACTTTTTGACATTTTTTGCAAAAGTGAAAATATTCAGATATCTTTTCTGCTAGTGAAAACAACTAGTAATGTAAGTCTTTTGTAAAAGCAAAGTTGCATAAAGCGAACTTTCTCAAAGCAGGGGATATCTGTATAATAATGTAGGAATATCTTTGTACATAAATCTTTGTGTGACTAATAATTTCATTAGAAGAACATTGTAGAAGTGAATATGAAAATAGTTCTGGCTAGGATTTTTTTCTCGGAGATTTGACTTAATTATACTCCTGTTAGCATCATAAGACAGCAGTAATTTTTAACATTTGATTATAGTATTTTTATTCCATCTTATCAGATGATTGCAATGTTAATTATCCTTTTAAATATGACAGTGGAAAATCCTATTTCATCAATTGCTTAGACATGCATTTTGGTTATGAGTTATATGCTTCATTTTTTCATATGTACATATTTCCTTATTGAATGTTTTATAAAATAGTTATCTTTTATCCCTATTGAGTTGTGATTTATATGATTCTTAAAAGCATTTTTTGTATTATGATAATTAATTTTTGCATTTGCTGTAGTGTTCATTTTAACTTGATGATAATGTGCTATAGAAATAAAATTGACATTTTTATGTAGGCAAGTTTATTGATTATTTTCTTCATGGTTTGCCTTCCTTACTTTTTCTTTCTTTCTTTCTTTCTTTCTTTCTTTCTTTCTTTCTTTCTTTCTTTCTTTCTCCTTTTTAATTTACTTGTGACAATTTTAAGAATCCAGATGTAGAAATATTAGTCAGATTGGCCCTAAAAACAGCACATATATTTAGTTTTCTTTGTGCTTTTTCAAATCCTAATTTAAAAGAAATTTCATATCAGCCTAAGATGATGCAAATTTTATTTATTATTTTTTCAGAAGAAGGGGACAACAAATTTTTAACTACTATTGTAAAGTTCAAAAATTTTTAGAATATCTAACAGGTGATATCAATTTCTTTTATTCTTATGTCAGGTAAAAAAAATTGCCTGAGATAAAGAGGACTGATTCACCATGAGATGGAGAAATTCAGTGAATATTTAATCTAAATTAATAAAAAATGAATTTAAACCAAATCCACAGGCCAAAAAATACATTTAAACTGCACTATCTAAGAAGAAGCTTTCAAGACCAGTGTGGCCCTGTGTGGTTTTACAGTAAAGGCAAACCTGCTTTACAAAACAATGCTTAAAAAGCTGTATTATTGGGCTTCCCTGGTGGCACAGTGGTTGAGAGTCCACCTGCCGAGGCAGGGGACATGGGTTCGTGCTCCGGTCCGGGAAGATCCCACATGCCGCGGAGGGGCTGGGCCCATGAGCCATGGCCGCTGAGCCTGCGCGTCCGGAGTCTGTGCTCTGCAGCGAAAGAGGTCACAACAGTGAGAGGCCCACGTACCACAAAAGAAAAAAAAATCTGTATTATTAGTGACATCTTACATGCTGTCAAAATATTTCTTATTTAAATTTTATTTGAGATTGTCACTAAGCCCACTTAACACCTTAGTACTGAACACACTTAGTTGTGGCTACAAGTTTTAATTTCATGACAATGCAAAAAATTCTGACTTTTTGGATGACATTTTTCTTTCTTTTTCTTAATGATACTTGGTCAGTAGCTAAGGCTCAGTGACATTTATCAGCTACCTAATTAAAATGTAGACTCTTTTATAATAATTGCAAATGTGACCTTCATTTGTATATTTTTGCTAGCTAGCATGTTTAGCCAAATGTCACAAAGAACCCTAATCCATTCTTTCCCATAATGTTTAATTATATCATATTGAAAGTGTTCATTCTTCAGTTACCATGGTTTATGAAATCACACTGCTTCCCTAGGGAGTAGGGAGCTATATTTCCAATGCCGTAATGAGCAGTGATTGCAAGGCTGTGTCTACAAGCTGCCAAAACAACTAGCTGAAAAGTGAAAATTCATTAAATTAACAGGTAGGTTTGCCTTCATGATGCCAAACAATAGCTCTGATTTGTTTTTCTCTATACAGATAAAGGATTCATGGACATAGGCTCAATTGTTTTGGTTTTCCGTAAAAACAGCCCAGATCTCTCCTCTTACTTTTTAGATCTTATATCTAATTGCCAGATGAATTCTCTTCCTGAATGTTCCACAGATATTTGCCACTTTACCCAATCTCCATACTTTCCAAGTCCTATCTTCTCCATACACATTAGCACTGCTCTAGTTAACTCTTTTCTCCTAAATTCTCCCTAGATCCTTCCAGTCCATGCTCCACAATTTCATGAAAGTCATGTTTCTAATGCAGAAATATGATCATGGTACATGCCTGCCAAGACAAAGCAAACCTTTAAACCTTCAAGGCAAAGCAAACTTTTCTTCTGAGAGAGAAGGTCCTTCTTATCTATTTGTCCAAATTCATATATTCTCTTTCCTGTCTTCCTTCTCTGAAATTTTAATCAATCAATAATGAATTATCTACAGTTTCTCAAAGGAATCAGACCATATTTCCTTTTCAGCCTTTGTACTTGCTCTTTCCCTACTGCTGTTGTGTTAATTATGAAGCAATGAATAGTTTATAAAAAACATAATTTTGGGGATATTCCATTTATACATAACTCATCACTGTTATTCATAGAACTAAAGGTTAATGAAACATTTTATCTTAGTTGATAAAATATAATTCGAATTCAAAGACTGAATCAAACACATTTAATATATCCATTTACTTTTTATTATATGCTTTTAAAAATATTTTAATACTCCCATATTAAGAGATTTTGTCTGTATTAAGCAAATATTGTAGGATTGATGTAAAGAATTTTGTTCTCTTGAAACTATACTTTGCATGTAGTTATGAGATTATAAATATACAATTATATCTATCACAACGTCAAAGTGTATACTTTACTAAGACTTTTTTACCTTACAAAATACATGTCCATGTAATAATGTTTGGGTAAACACATAGAATTGAGATAATAGTTATGTTGGGTATAATTTTAGAGTTTAAAATGTATTTTTGAAGAGCAGCAACAATCTAACATTTTTTAGTAAGTTGCACTATTCCCAAATGTCACAGTATTGCTTTGTAAAACAGCTGAGACAAGTTTAGATTTTCACTAGAAGCAGAGATATTTTGCAAACTAGGGCATACATTTAGTCAATTCATTTTTCTTTGGTCAATTTGTCAAAATATTTTACCCAAAGGATGTATTTACCATATTGTAAACAATATTCAATTCTTAGCCACATTTAAGTTTGTTAATTATTCCTCTGATTCAATAAAGTGTAACTATATAGAGGAGAGACTACTAACTTTGGGTAAAAGTAGAAGTCTGAGGGCATTTTTTACTCAGATGTTTTCTAATGGATGCTGCCATTATATTTTCATGGCATGGGTGAAGGAAAAAGATTTCAAAACCCCAGCTCACAGCTTGCCCAGTTTCTCATCTCAAGAGAGGAAACATATTACATTGTGATTGAGGAACTACCATGGTGTGACCTGATGGGTGGAAGACAATATATTTAAGAGATAAAATGTTTTAAACTATGTGATAGTTCAACACTGAAAAAATGTTTTCCAAAATACAACATAAAATTATAAGAATTTCATCAAATCTAGAAGAAATCTTATACAGTTTTTTGGAAACAAAGTGATGATTATTCAATTGCCCATTCATTCTACAGCAAATTGTACAAGGTTTTGTTGACAATTTCCTTAGTGTGCTGTATTCTATAATTTACATTACTGCTTGTAACAATATTTCTGAAGACAATTTCTGACTCTTCAAACCTATTTTTCTCAAGTTCAAATCCCAACACTGTTTTTCATTACCTGCCTGATATTAGATAAATAACTGAATCTCTAATTATCTGTGAAATAAGGATAATATTAGTTACTTCACAATGGCTGTTCTGAAGATTGAGATAATAATGTATGAATTGTCAACTACCTTGTCTGATACAAAATAGGAAGTTTACAAATTTTATCATGGTCATTCTTTTTATTATTGTTACTAAATCTAATAGTATTGTACTACAAAAACTGGAAATTAAAATCAGTGCGATATATATGTATTGATTCTTCAAAGTAATGTGGAACAATTTCTTATAATTATTTTTGCATTCTTAGGAAAGTAGAGATTCTCAGGTTAATTAGCACTATTTGAGGTAGGTGTTAGATTTTATATCATAATATTAAAGAAAAGGTTTAAAAAAGAAAACATTAAACCACTAAATTTTGGGAGGTCTTTAATTGAAAATTTTAGTCAGAAAGTGATCTAAAATATACTATTCAAAGATCTCTGCTGATGAAATCTGAAATTGAGCTCCCTTATTAAAAGTATTCCCTACATCTAAAATAGGTTTTTCATAACTAAAAGATTAAAATATATATATACATGCTATAATTGAATTCTTTTCTACCTCTATTGAGGAGAAATTTAATCTGGACAAGAGGTGGTTGAATAAAAATTTGAATAACTACAGTTCCTAGTAATAGTGATTTTATGTGTTTTCTCACAGGAGTCCTTAGCAGAATCTGCATAAGCGGTAAGGCTCTTGTCTGCTGCAATAATATAAAAAGTTGAATTAACCTCCCCACAGGGCCTACCATAGTGCTTTGTATGTGGTCAGTTGAGGATAAGTATTGTTGAGTAGAAGAGAAACCTAAAAGCCAAAAGAATGATTGATTTTTCTATAATTTCTCATTAAAAAAGAACAATATAAGAAAGATAATTTGCTCATGAGCCCTATAATGAATTAAAGAGACAGTCCTATAGCTGTATAAAATTTTTTATATCCAAATAAGTCTCATCTTTTAAAGTACTTGCTTCTATTAGTGATACTGGCTTTTAATGCCAAAGACAGTTTTTGAACTCCTATTCTGAAATGGCCTCCACAGACTTATGAGTTTATGGCTATCCATTGTTAAAAAAACAGCTTTATTTACAATAATAAAAAGCAGTGAAACTTAATGAGTGGATAGTATTCATTAAAGGAGAAATTTGGAGTGAAAAATATTGAGATTAGGAGAACTGAAAATAAGTTATATCAGGGGAAACCATACAAACTTTCCAAATCAGGGAGACATAGCCAAGTTATGCTAAGATTTCAGTAAAAGCTATTTAATTTAGACATCATCCCTAGTTGCTCCAACATCATAATGAAAAAAAAACACATTAAAATGGAATCATATCTGCCTATGGTCTGTTAGTTCCATATTTTTGCAAAGGTTGGGAATAAGTTCTTTAGGGATAAGTCATATAGAATGAGATCATGAGTGAAAATTTGAGTTATGTATTAAAGTCTTAATTATAGGTATAATGCATATGTGATTTATTTTTCTACTGGCTCTGGACAAAGTTAGTGGACACAAATCATGTATATCTTCATTATTTTGATTTTTTACACCTGGTAATGTATTTTTCTTCTCAAAAAGAAAACAGAATTGCAATTGTTGTAAAACATGTCTATTCTTTTTTTTTCTTCAGCTTACTAGCAATTACAATTCCTTAATTAGAAAGGTCAACTCTGTGGCACAATGCAATATTGAATCATTCTTTGGTCATCTTTTTTTTTTCTGGTAAAAACTACTTTCTGTTTGGAATTAAAGCCTGACGTCACAACCTCAAATATAATCTCATTGCTAATAGTACAAGTTTAATATTATACCTTCTAAGTGACATTTTTAGAAAAACTCAACTCACATGATAAAGAGATTTTTAACATGGAAAATAAATGTAATAACATAATTTATGGAATCTTGAACTGATCTTAATTTCATGGTCACTTTCTCTTTAAAGGAATAAACAAAGTGATTGGTTTTTATTCAATGAAACACATTCTCCCTTTTTAAAAATGCATTTATGCACATTTTTTTACTCTATGCCTCACTCCTCTTACCTTTAATTCTTCCCTGATTACAATGATCATCTTCTTAAAATCAATATTCATATTGATTTCTTAGAAACAAATGAAAAACTATCATTCCATAATATTTAAATATATATAAACATATTTGACATTCACCATCAAATTAGCTTTTTCATATACTTATATCTATATGTTTTCTGATAAGTAAGATACTTAAATAAGTATTTATCATTTAGTAAACAGATCGTTTCTAAATTTTCCAGCATTTAGAAATAAACTGTATGAAAGGATTTTTTTTGGTTTTTTTTTGTTTTGTTGTTTTGTTTCAGTACGCCGGCCTCTCACTGTTGTGGCCTCTTCCGCTGTGGAGCACAGGCTCCGGACGCGCAGGCTCAGCGGTCATGGCTCACGGGCCCAGCCGCTCCACAGCATGTGGGATCCTCCCGGACCAGGGCACGAACCCGTGTCCCCTGCCTCGGCAGGCGGACTCTCAACCACTGCACCACCAGAGAAGCCCTGTATGAAAGTTTTTAAACTTGATCATTTGTCAACTTTCAGGGATTTTGTACCCCCTAAAATCATCTGTAAAATATTATGCATACAAGCATTTGAGGAGAAATGAGGCTGAGTTCATAGCTTTTATCAGAATTTTATGGGAACCTGGGCCACACGAAAACAGTTAAGTACTTAATATTTTCAAACACTTGCTTATAGATATGTTATGTTCTTGGGTGTTGAAAGTATGTTCATTCAATTGAAACATAAATTTTTTTTGAGTATTTCCTTGGTGCCAGGAACTCTGTTAAGTGCTCCAGCACAATGCGGTTATTAAAGAGCAGGCAGATGGGGACAGGAGAGCATAAACACATACATATATTCACTATAATACACGGCTGTGCAAAATTAATATAATAAAGGACCTGCAAAACGAGAAGGGGTTAAACAAAATACTCATAACGAGTGATGTTAACTTCAATACATCACTTGGCATGGAAGGATTGTTTATCATTTATCAATCTTAAAAAGCTTTTATTAAGGTACAAATATTACAATTGCACCTTAAAACAAATGATGCCATTGAGTCAAATATGTGTGAAACAATAGTCATTTTACAAAAACCAAGCACCATGTAATCTTTTACTCCACTGTCTGAACACATCTCAATGAAAATATTCATGAAAAAGATATACCTATTCAGCACTAAACGTATGTGAAACTTTTGGGGGGGAACAATGAAAAGATATGACACATGTCCTCAGGCAGTTTACAATTTTTTTACCCCTGAATACTATTTGAGAGTTAAAAAATATTATTTAAATTAAAATGTCCTCTCAAGATGACACACTTATGCTAGACTAAGACAAAATTTTGAAATTGGAGGAGTAAATGCAAAGATATTTAATGTGGTTGATTAGCATCTATTAATATTTTTGTCATAAGACTTGATGGACACCTGAAATACTATATATTCAGATTTCCTAAGATGCTACATGTGTTTCTAATGGCTTCCCTTCCTAATCCTAACATTCAAGGTCTTCTATATATTAAATTCATCTTACCCACCAAAGATTATCTCTCACGTTTTCCTATCATGCCCTTAGCATATTTTCCTTGAAGTCATAATTTTTAAAAACCAGTTATTAACAACATAGCACAGTGTGTGCCTCTATTTCATAAAAACAAACAATGAATTAAACCCACATTCAGAGGGCATCAATTTTATTCAAAGATCTTAGCACAAATGTTCACAAAGTTAAAGTATTATTTTTCTATTATAATAAAATCAGATGAACAATGAAATAGAAAGGCAAACTTTTCTTAAAATTTTAAGATTGCTCATATTTCAGAGCTAGTCCTCATAGTGAGCTCTTTTAGGCTACGTTCAATGATATTCCATTGATGTGGATTCAATCTTATTGCTCTTTTGAATATTTTGCTAAATAAGTTGAGAGTTCCAGTCTTAAGACCTAACACACCAACTCATGCTCATCCCATCCTTTATTCACACATTTCTAATTTAAAATGTCTTTTAAATGCCTTTCCTTTCCACCCAGCTAAATTCAACAACTCATCTAAGTCCAATTCTAATTATCCTCACTTGATGAAATCTTTTATTATTATTAGTCATATTCTTCTCTTACCATGAACATCCTCAGCATTGGTAAATAATATACGTTATCATAGTTTTGTTCACATGTTTTGTAATATGTAAAGTACTAATAATACATATCTGTCAAGAGAAAAGAGGATTGCATACTTAAGGCATAATTAATCTCCCCAAAAGAAACCAAAATTATAAGAAGGAGAACTTTAAGACAATAGTTACAGAAAGTACCAGTAGTTTATCCACAGCATAAGAGAAAAGGCAATGTTGGCAAAACATTTTTAAGGATCATGGAAATTCCTGTAATATCTATATCCAGATTCCTTCTGTCTTAAGCAACCACCTTATCCCTCCCCACACATATACTTCAAGGAACTGGGGAATTTGAATGTGGGGAGGGAAGGATCAATGTACCATGAAAATATGTTCTAGAATATAGTGAGAGTCCTGCATAAACGGGTGGCAGCTGAGCTGTCTGCTGCATCAACAAAGATGCAGGTAAAGATGAAGGGGTTGTGGTGCATTGCATGGCCTCAGCAAGGTTATAGTTCTGCATAGTTTGCTTTTTTTTTGCCATGTGCAGGGATTTTGTTCTTGGCCACATACTGATGTAGTAAGAACTTCCTTTGCTCAGTAAACTGTTTACACGTAGCTGTCAGATGTTTTGATTAAGTAACTTATCGTTTATGCCTTGGTTTCATCATCTGTGTGGTAGGAATTATAACCCTGTTCTTTATAAGGTTGCTTTGAGAATTTGAAGGAAAAAATAAATAAATGTAAAGCACTTGAACCAGAAATAATGCTTGGCATACAGAAAGCAGGCAAAAAATCTCAGCTATCACTATTATTATTCTAAAGCAACCTGGGAATTTACCAGTCTACTGCAAAGTTAACTTTGAATCAGATTGTGAATCACACATTCTAAGTAAATGTGACCGAAGAATGATTGCCAGTTTATTTGGCTCCATATGAAGGGGAATTTGGAAGTCCTAGTGTTGTATTCATAAGACGGTTTAGTTTACAACTACTATGAATGAAATAGATCCAAAATTATTTTTCTCACATCTAAATTCAGCTGGAATTATAGAGAAAATGAATGAATATCTTGCTCAAGAGTGATGCGCTCAATTATTTTATTTTATTTTTCTGTTGGCCTAAAGTCTGCAGATTAAAAAAATATAGAAATAATTTACAAAAACAAACTTTTTTCTTCATGTGTATATGTTTATAGATTTAAAGTATTCACAGTGCAATATTAAACTGACTAAGATTAAAGAAATACTTTAAGAAGTTGGATTTAGTGATTAGAAGGTAATAGGTATTTTTATTTTCTCATGAGACCTAAAATGGTAGTTTTATTTTGTTTTGTTTTATAGTCTCTCCTCTTCACCTGGATATTGAGAGTAATGACACATCTACCTATCCAGAATTATATGAGACTGAGCCAAAAAAACATAAAAATTAATTTCCAAATCTCTTTATACATTTATCAAATAAAGACTTAAAACCATTGAGATTAATTTCAAAAAAAATTAAAAAATAGTGAAACATTAATTTAGTTGCTTTTGAACTCTCCATTCTTCAACTCCATACAAAAATAATAATTTTAATTATAATAATATATTTAATTATTTTTTCATTTATTACCTGCCCTTGGAGAAGTTCTCAGGTAGCATAACAAAAGATTTTCTTAATTAGGGCCTTAACCTATAGTGAACTTTAGTTTGGCTGCCTCTTTGTGACACATACTCACAATAACTATGGATAAGAAGTGGAGATAAATTTATTTTTATAGCATTCAAGAGAGTAGTTATTTGTCTCCACAATTTAATGTGGGTTAATAAGATCAAGCCACCACTCCTAGAGCAGAGGCATACACGATTTTATTCATCTACTCCAATGTATATTAGTGGGGTTTTTTTGTTTTTTTTGGTTTTTTTGGCGGTACGCGGGCCTCTCACTGTTTTGGCCTCTCCCGTTGCGGAGCACAGGTTCCGGACGCGCAGGCTCAGCGAACATAGCTCATGGGCCCAGCCGCTCCACGGCATGTGGGATCTTCTCGGACCGAGGCACGAGCCCATGTCCCCTGAATCAGCAGGCAGACTCTCAACCACTGTGCCACCAGGGAAGCCCAGTATTTTTTAAAGAATACAATAGATAGAAAGATTCTGTTAGGTGCTCATAAATATGAATTTATTTAAGCATATAGAATAGTAAAAACAATAGTTTAATTAACTCTGGTTTTAGAATAAGACAGTCATAGACATATATCTAATCATTGCTCATTGCTCAAGATAATAATATTTCTCAGTATTTAATAGACTCAGCTAAACAAATATGAAAACCTGTATGGTGTATTCATCAGGACCTATCCAAAAACTGTTCCCAGAAATCCATCACTGATAAAGAGTCTCATATTTGATTTCAATAGTTTTGTGAAGGAGATTATTCTAATAGAAGGCCAGGTTGATCCAACTATTGCCCAAGATTTGAACACTGCTTTTGGCAAGATGCTTTCGTTTGCAAGGAAGAAAATTTTCAACTCAAGCTGAATTAACCAATAAAGCCATATATTGTTATACAGTTTAAGATACTAGGGATCCAGCTGGTATGAGGGTATCTTACTAGGGCTGCTTAACAATGTCACAGAAAACCCAGTTACTGTTTCTTCTCTGTGTCTGATGGTGCTGTCAGTTAACAAATTGCTTTCACATATATTATTATATATAATCTGTAAAACAACTGAGTATAGAGTGATTATGTATACAAGTATATACATATGCGAAAGCGATCCTTGAACTATAAAATGTCATATAAATGCAAGATGATATAATTAGCACTATTATTGTTACTCGGTTTGAAATGTTTTGGCAGCAAAAATCAACTGTGCTCCACCTGAGATTTCCTTAGCATTCAAAGAAGGGACATTTGAAGTTCTCAATTTAGAAACATATCTTCGGTAACCACACATTTACTACTCTAGTAGAACAAAATTGTCAAGAACATTTTTTTTTTTGTATTTTCTCTTGAGAATTAACACTTTTTGATTGAAATTGCAAAAAAATTGCCATATATCTCTAAGAAGCAGTTTTTTAGTAATGGAAAAGTTCAGTGGCAAATTTCAAACACGTCTTTTTGGAAATCGAGACCACCATGTGGCATCATTTATTTCTTCACTTTTGCATTTGTACATTCAATTGTGCCCTTGTGCACAACTGGTGGGGATGTAAATTTGTATAGCTGTATGTAAAACAGTATGGGGTTCCTGAAAAAGTTTAAAATAGAGCTACCATATGATCCAGCAATTCATAATTTATTTGTCAGACAAGTTCATTTAGTACTAAATTTCATGGTTAAAGATAAAAATAAGTGCAAGAACAGGGCTTTCATTTCTGTGAAAAAGAGATGCAAAACTTTTCTATCTATGTGCAGAAATGCAAATATCCATGGGCAATATGTAAATGTGTTATTTAAAGTACATGATGAACTTCAAAACACATTCTTGCCTTATTGTAAACCTTACACTTCTTGAATATAAAATTGTCAAAAGTATAAATGTTGCAGTGATTGTAATATTCACTGTGATAAATAGCTGCTTAATTTGACACCTTTAAAGTTATCATTAATATCATCAAAATCTGGCTACCTAGAAAGTTGAATGGTAGTTGTTCCACTGAAGGAGAACATTCTAAAAGCAAATAAAATTTTTAAAAACTGAACATAATATTTTAGTTAGAAATGAATACTTTCCTGAAAGAACACAATTTCCTAGAGAAAGCAGGACGTTTGCTCATACCTTATCTTCATATTGGATACCAAGCTGTGCTCAGTACTTGAGCTTAAATAGGCACTGAAAGCAGGTCAAAGTAGTAAAGTTATAAGATACTACTTTTAGCAGGCTCTTCTGAATTTTTTTTAATTGGTCATTGAGTTTCCTGTAATAAAATATATACCCCCAACTCTTCCCCTGTGAAGAAAAAAATTTTTCTATGTGAATTGATGGGCTTCTGTCCAGTAGAGGGCACTGCTGTATATTTATCCAAGCCCTACTTGGCCATTAAAACTTGAAAATAAAATTTTAAAGGACAAATGCTTTTTTGTGGATTATCATAGTGAAGAAATTGGGATCACAGAGGAAAGTAAGGAGAGAGAAAGGGAAAGGACATTGAGAATAACATTTTACCTTTGAATAACTATTAATATATATTTTAATCTCAGTATGAATTGTTTAAAAATTATTAGCCACTTTCTTTTCCCCAAAGAAGACCTGGGAGAATTAAAACACATTTGATAACAATAGAGAAAACAATGATTTTAGAGAGAATTTTTTTCTATAAATGGCTTGTAAAAATTTGGCATTAATTTTGAAATTCAATTATTATAGTTAACACTTAAATACCCCTACCTACTGAAAAATTTTCCCTGACATTTCTACCTCTCATGAGAATATTAGTTTCTTATTCTGTGCCCGACAATATGGCTCTTTTAGTTTGTATAATTATATACATGCTCTAGGGCTTTGCTAAATTGTGACTTTTATGAGGTGAGACTCCTCTTATTATTCTACCAATGCTTGGAACAGAGTGTTCACTCAACAAATATGAATTGAAAAAATGACCAAGGGGTTAATTAACAAAAATGAAAATCATTTCAAGAGCAGACAAGGTTTCTACTTAGAATGCCAAATGAGCAATTAAAATATAAATTCTGTGAAAAGGTATAACTAAGGGGACTATTGAATTTTCTCCAAATAACCCTGAATATAGACAGATGCAAATGATTCATTATCAATACATATTCTGATGTTTTATTTATTGCATTTTTATTTAGGATTTTAAGGAAGATTTTTTCTTTAAATTTTCTTGACTTTTTATTTAATGGAATGCCAAACAGGGAAGAAAGATAATGAAGAAATAATCCCTCCTATGAAAACTTCATTTAAAATAGCTTAATACTTAGCACTATAAATTACCATAATGCGAAGCAGCAACTCAAGATTCTACTTGTAAAACACACACAAATATGATATATATATATATATATATACATATATATATTTAAATCTATCTATCTATTATGCATATCCAAAGGAAACTACTTTTAAAACCTATGATTGCATCCAGTATGATAATTTTTAAAATAATTCTTAAAATTACTTTTTAAATACTTATTTTCCTGTTTCTTTCTCTTATATGATTTAGCTATGTTTTTTAAATTGTTGAGTTTTTCTTAGATAAAAACACTTTGGTAGATGAAACACACATCACTATATGCATTCATGTTCCTTTAGCTAGATTAAATATTAACCTACTTTCATTTACAAAATGACATGAAGAGTCATTCTGAATAGTCTGACCAACAGATATTTAATCAACCCAACAATTTATTTCCAGGATATCTGCATCTCAGAGGTTTTATATCATGGCTTTTTATTTTTAAAGGACAATAAAAAATCATAAATGAAAGTGGCCACATTAAAAAAGCAAGACGTTTTACTTCCCAATGTCATTGGAAATGGGAGACTATGCTAGCAGAAAATATGAAAATGTTATCACTCAAGGGCAAATATTTTTACAGCCAAGCACCACAAAAATGGCACAGTAAAACCACTCAGTGTGGCCACAACAATCAGTTTGGATAGACTTAACTACAGAGCATCTAAAGAGACTTAGAGGATTGACCACAATTCCTTTCTGATGGCTCTGCCAAAGCATGGTTAATTTATTTCAACTCTATAGGCATGATCCAAGCTAAAGTGACACTCAAGCAATTTAAAAATACATCCCCAAATAAATGTCTTAAAAGTGCAGCCAAATCACCAGGAAATAGATAGTGGAGTTATTGATATTTTAAAAATAAAGTTATTTTCCTTATTTTATATTTGAATATAATGGCTTAAATGAAGTATTTAGAAAATGGATTTATTATGGAGAGCAAGAACAGACTCATGTTCCTTATGGAACTGAAATCATGCTTGTTTACAGAGAGGAATGGCATTACACAACATAAGAAGTTACAGGGAAGAGTAAGGCAAAGAAATAAATGCAGGGAACAAAAGGACCAAAAAGATGATCACCAAAGGTTGCCTACCCCAGGCTCCCTTTGGGACAGTTAGGGAGAAAATTAAAGCTTCATAGCTGTCTTCCAGTCCCTCCCTTCAGGAAGCTTCCACAAGCCTCCTAGATAGCCTCATCCACCAGAGGGAAGACAGCAGAAGGAAAAAGAACTACACTCCTGCAGCCTGTGGAAAGAAAACCACATCCACAGAAACACAGACTAAATGAAAAGGAAGAAGACTATAAACCAGATGAAGGAACAAGATAAAACCCTAGAAAAACAACTAAATGTAGTGGAGATAGGCAACAAAACAAAGAAAACAGTAGCAAAGATCAATAAAACTAAAAGCTGGTTCCTTGAGAAGATAAACAAAACTGATAAACCTTTAGCCAGATTCATCAAGGAAAAGAGGGAGAAGACTCAAATCAATAAAATTAGAAATGGAAAAGGAGAAGTTACAAGGGACAACACAGAAATACAAAGTATCATAAGAGACTACTACAAGCAACTCTATGCCAATGAAATGGACAAGCAGGAAGAAATGAATAAATTCTTAGAAAGGTATAACCTTCCAAGAAACCAGGAAGAAATGGAAAATATGAACAGACGAATCACAAGTAATGATATTGAAACTGTGATTTAAAATCTTCCTGCAAACAAAAGTCAGGGGCCAGATGGCTTCACAGGTGAATTCTATCAAACATTTAAAGAAGAGCTAACACCCATCCTTCTCAAACTCTTCCAAACAATTGCAGAGGAAGGAACACTCTCAAACTCACACTATGAGGCCACCATCACCTTGATACCAAAACCAGACAAAGATACTGCAAAAAGAGAAAATTGCTGACCAATGTCACTGGTGAATATAGATGCAAAAGTCCTCAACAAAATACCAGCAAACAGAATCCAACAAATTAAAAGGATCATGCATGATGTTCAAGTGGGATTTATCCCAGGAATGCAAGGACTCTTCAATATATACAAATCAATCCATGTGACACACCATATTAACAAATTGAAGAACAAAAACAATATGATCATCTCAATAGATACAGAAAAAGTTTTAGACAAAATTCAACACCCATTTATGATAAAAACTCTCCAGAAAGTGGGCATAGAAGGAACCTACCTCAACATAATAAAAGCTATATACAACAAATACACAGCAAACATCATTCTCAATGGTGAAAAACTGAAAGCATTTCCTCTAAGATCAGGAAAAAGACAAGGATGTCCACTCTCCCTACTATTATGCAACATAGTTTTTGAAATCCTAGCCATGGCAATCAGAGAAGAAAAAGAAAAAAAAAGGAATACAAATTGGGAAAGAAGAAGTAAAACTGTCACTGCAGATGACATGATACTCTACATAGAGAATCCTAAAGATGCCACCAGAAAACTACTAGAGCTAATCAATGAATTTGGTAAAGTTGCAGGATACAAAATTAATGCACAGAAATCTCTTGCATTTCTATATACTAACAATGAAAGATCAGAAAGAGAAATTAAGGAAACAATCCCATTCAGCATTGCAACAAAAATAATAAAAAACCTAGAAATAAACCTACATAAGGAGACAAAATACCTATACTCAGAAAACTATAAGACACTGTTGAAAGAAATCAAAGATGACACAAACGGATGGAGAGAAATACCATGTTCTTGGATTGGAAGAATCTATATTGTGAAAATGACTATACGACCAAAAGTAATCTACATATTCAATGCAATCCGTATCAAATTACCAATGGCATTTCTCTTTGTTGCAGTGAGCAGGTTTCTTATTTCAGTGGCTTCTCTTGTTGTGGAGCACGGGCTTTAGGCATTTGGGCTTCAGTAATTGTGGCATGAGCACTCAGTAGCTGTGGCTTATGGGCTCTAGAGCAGAGGCTCAGTAGTTGTGGCACATGGGTTTAGTTGCTCCACGGCATGTGGGATCTTCTCAGACCAGGGCTCGAACCCATCTCCCCTGCATTGGCAGGTGGATTCTTAACCACTGCACCACCAGAGAAGCCCCAGCCAAAGCAATCCTGAGGGGAAAAAATGGAGCTGGAGGAATCAGACTCCCTGACTTCAGACCATACTACAAAGCTACAGTAGTCAAGACAATATGGTACTGACAGAAAAACAGAAATATAGATAAATGGAACAGGATAGAAAGCCCAGAGATAAACCCATGCACCTATGGTCAACTAATCTACAACAAAGGAGGCAAGGATATACAATGGAGAAAAGATGGTTTCTTCAATAAGTGGTGTTAGGAAAACTGGACAGCTACATGTAAAAGAATGAAATTGGAACACTTTCTAACATCATACACAAAAATAAACTCAAAATGGATTAAAGACCTAAATGTAAGATGAGACACTATAAAACTCTTAGAGGAAAACATAGGAAGAACATTTTTTGACATAGTCACAGCAAGATCTTTTATGACCCACCTCCTAGAGTAATAGAAATGAAAACAAAAATAAACAAATGGGACCCAATGAAACTTAAAAGCTTTTGCACAACAAAGTAAACTATAAACAAGACGAAAAGACAACCCTCAGAATGGGAAAAAATATTTGCTAGTGAATCAATGGACAACGGACTAATTTACAAAATATACAAGCAGCACATTCAGCTCAATATTAGAAAAAGAAACAACCCAATCAAAAAATGGGCAGAAGACCTAAATAGACATTTCTCCAAATAAGACATGCAGATGGCCAATAGGTACATGAAAAGCTGCTCAATATCACTAATTATTAGAGAAATGTAAATCAAAACTACAATGATGTATCACCTTACACCAGTTAGAATGGGCATCATAAGAAAACCTACAGACAAAAAAATTCTGGAGAGGGTGTGGAGAAAAGGGAACTTTATTGCACTGTTGTTGGCAATGTAAATTGATACAGCCACTATGGAGAACAGTATGGAGGTTCCTTAAAAAACAAAAAATAGGATTAGCATATGACCCAGCAATCCCACTACTGGACATATACCCAGAGAGAAAACTGTATTTCAAAAAGACACATGCACCCCAATATTCATTGCAGCACTATTTACAATAGCCAGGTCAGGGAAGCAGCCTAAATGCCCATCAACAGAGAAATAGATAAAGAGGATGTGGACATATATACAATGGAATATTACTCAGACATAAAAAGGAAAAAAACTGGCGGCTTCCCTGGTGGTGCAGTGGTTGAGAGTCTGCCTGCCGATGCAGGGGACACGGGTTCATGCCCTGGTCCAGGAAGATCCCACATGCCGTGGAGCAGCTGGGCCTGTGAGCCATGGCCGCTGAGCCTGCATGTCTGGAGCCTGTGCTCCGCAATGGGAGAGGACACAACAGTGAGAGGCCCGTGTACCGCAAAAAAAAAAAGGAAAAATAAAACTGGGTCATTTGTAGAGACGTGGATGAGCCTATGGAGTGTCATACAGAGTGAAGTAAGTCAGAAAGAGAAAAAACAAATATCGTATACTAGTGCATGTATGTGGAATCTAGAAAAATGGTACAGATGAACAGGGTTGAAAGGCAGAAATAGAGTCAAAGATGTAGAGAACAAATGTATGGACACCAAGGGGGGAAACCAGGGGGGCAGTGGTGTTAGTGGGACGAATTGGGAGATTGGGCTTTACATATATACACTAATATATATAAAATTGATAACTAATAAGCACTTGTAGAAAAAAAAATTTTAAAGGCTTCATAGCTCTCATGGAGGCACACATGGTGTTCTGTTTTTAAATAGCTTCTAAAACATAGAACCAATTTCCTTACTTCTCTTATCAATTTGCTGAAGATTTTGGCCTGGGTCACTAAGTTGTTTTTTTTTGTTTGTTTGTTTGTTTGTTTGTTTTAGCTCTATGAGTTCATGAAACATGGCAACATTTAGAAACAAAAGAGGGGAAATCAGATTCATTATATTTTTGGGACAAACTAAATTTAGTTTTAACACCAGAAAACAGCCTAGAGTTCTTCAAAGCTATTTTAAATCCCTAAATGCACTGCTATTTTTCCATCACTGTGATAAGTACATCAAGATTTATTTATACATAAACAAATATTTGATAAGTGCATGCAGTGTACCACGTAGAGGTAATTAAGAAATACTCCCTGCTCCATAGAAGCTCAAATACTATAGGAGTGACTCAGAAATTCAAGTCATTAAAACTTGGTGGGAAAAAATTCTGAAAAAGTGTAAGAGGCAACAAACTTGAAAAAGAGATTAAAAATTTTTTTTTTTTTAACATCTTTATTGGGGTATAATTGCTTTACAATGGTGTGTTAGTTTCTGCTTTATAACAGAGTGAGTCAGTTATACATATACATATGTTCCCATATCTCTTCCCTCTTTGTCTCCCTCCCTCCCACCCTCCCTATCCCACCCCTCCAGACAGCCACAAAGAACCGAGAGATTAAAATTTGTTGCCATAGGCCATCACATCTTAGTGAAGGAACAACTGGAGCTGGGGTTTGAAAGATAAGTGGAACTTTACATCATACAAAGAGTGGAAACGTGATTCTATTCAGCAGAATAAGCACTTACATTGTCATGAAAAGCTACACTATTTACTAGAAAACTACCAGTAGTTTGCAATTTTTTGTAATATAAGGAAGTGTGTTGATTTAAGATCTAGAGGAAGACAGGGTCTAAGTCATAAAGGACATTTTACATCATGTTAAGGAGCCTGAATTCTACCCTGCTGATGGATTCACACTACAGAATGGAGGGGTCTTACCAGGAAAATCATAATCAGATATCAACTTTAAATGTTGGTTTATACTTAGAATTTGTAGTAGTAAGAAAATTTCTAAAACAATAAATATCAGCTTTTAAGAAAATGTGTGTTTTTTTCATCATATAAAGTCAATAAAATGAAAATGAAAATGGCTATTTATATTTTTATGTGAAAGGTTGAGTGATCTTGGATATCATTTTAATAATAAGGCTTCAAAAATTAATTTTTATTCTAAAATACCCTAGAGTAGTATTAAAATACACAGAGGTATACAGCACAAATGAACTTAAAAACCAAAGACTTTCATGATACCCAGGAAGGGATTTCTAATAACTTTTAAAAGTCCATAAATGAAAAACTGTTCAGAGAATATTTTATTTTCAAAATCTTAAAGCTTATAATATTCTAGTTCTGCAACTAAACTCTAAGTGGAAATGTTCTAATCAATAATTTTAAGACCTCTATAAAAAGAGATAATTTCTTTGGAGATTTGAACTTGTGTTCAATTATGGATGCCTAGGATTTTCCTTTACAACTGGGGTCATTTAAACTTCAAACCTCATGTCATCTTTGATAAATAACTATGCTCTCCTTGAATTTAAATTATAATTCAGATACTGTATATTGACTAGAGTGGCTTCCCTTAGTGGGATCAATGTTTGGAAGGGGCACAAAAGGGTCTTTTTGGATGCTGATAATGATCCATTTCCTGTCTGCTCATTGGTTCCACATTTACCATCACTTGTAACAATTCACCAAGTTGTACACGATATATATATACTTTTTTTTTTTTTTGGCTGCACTGCACCACTTATAGGATTTTAGTTCCCTAACTAGGGATTGAACCTGCACCATGGCAGTGAAAGTGCTGAGTCCTAACCACTGGACGGCCGGCGAATTCCCAATATATACACATTTTTAATGTATGCTTTATCTCTATGTAACTGTTTATTTATAAATATGGAGCAAATTCTAAACTCCTAACTAAGAAAACACATCAATGAAACAAAGGCTGAGTTATTTTCAAACTATAGACTTGGCACTCCAATCTAGCTTCCTGCCTCTCTGGGTCTTGTATTTGTATCACAGGTGGGGATGGAGATCATTGCCTTTTTCTTCCTTACTTCCTTTTATTAAACTGTTGTTAAACTTTTACAGGTTTAGAGATTGGATAATTGAACTCCCTGTTCAACTTAAGTAGTAATCTATTATTTAAAATGTATTAGGACATGTTAAAATGGAAAAAAAAAAAAGCCATTTCTTTAGCAAAACAAGTTGACCTTCAAAAGTATCTTTAGAATATGTTAGGATAGTTGTCCTTTTTAAGCAAATTTGTCTTTTTTGACAAAGTGTAGCTTCCAGATCAGTGAAATAGGAAGGGTACATGTTGCATATCAGCCTGATCAGCTGAGTCAACCCTGGATATCAATGGGGTTTCTTACAGGAATACATCAGGAGCAAAGCCAAGAGAGCTTGCTTTAGCATAAGTAACAAATATTTAAAGAACTCTTTCCTGACAGTTAATTATCATTTCCTCTGGTAAATAAAACAAAAAAGCACAAAACAAACAAGAAAACAAAAACAGACTTACCTAAACCCTAGACTTACCTGTATCACACTACATTACAACAGTTGATGTGAGGGAATTTCCTAGTGGTCCAGTAGTTAGGATTCTGGGCTTTCACTACCAGGGGCCTGGGTTTTATCCCTGGTCAGAGAACTAAGATCCCACAAGCCATGTGGCAAGGCCAGAAAAAGAAAATAATAATAGTAAAATGATTTTAAAAAATGTTTAGTTGATATGGTTGATTGACTACACTTTATTAACCTTGAGCTGATTAAGATCAATAATCTTGGAATCACCTATCTTTGTATCCCCAGTGACTCAACCAATGTTTATGTTAAAAGAAAAAAATGAAGTAAATCATGCAGCAGAACAATGTTTTTCAAAGTGTCCAAGGGTTATTCTTCACAGAAATCCCCCTAGTTGTTGAAAAAATCATATTTGAGAAATTTATAAGGCTTGGTTATCATAAATCATTTTTGCTTTATTTAACAGGTTCCCTGAGTGCCTAAAATTTTTAGTAGAGACTCTCTTTAGGGTGTTTTACCCAGACATTCCCAGGTAAAATATAAATATGTAAAATTTGAGGATATAATAGATACTAGTTGAAGCTCAAGTATTTCCCTTTCTTTGGGATCTTTTTTAACATACAGGACATGCTCCCTAGTTACCATGTCTGTGTACAATAATTGCAATGGCCTGGATAAAAGAGATTGATCCAAGGGTGTAACCTATACCAAGCTGGACCAGTCAGATTCTTTTCCTTGATAATTTGAAACTTAAACAAAGAAATACAGAGATTAAAAATTGTTGGGGTGGTTTTGTCTTATGACCAACACTGTAAGGACTAAGACTGGATATTTTTCTAGGGCTTGGCTGTATAATTTTTTCCTTTACTGGTATGAATTACCCCATATCCTTCTAAGAAAGCCCCTTTTAAGCTCATCTTGAGCAAAGTTTACCTCTTGTAATATTTATTATCAACCAAAGCTTCATGAGAGTAAGAGAATAAAGAAGCAAGCTCAAAACTGATACAGGGCATAACTGAATATCTCAAATTTTTTTCAATGAGCCAGAGACCCATCAAGTTATCAAGCAAAATATTGGCAGGTTCATACCTGAGAAATGGAGATGAACCAAAGGTAAACTGAATTTTACTAAAACTACATCTCTTTTCAATCACTGCTAAATCCTGGACTAGATGCAGATAATTACCCCTTTACCCTATGTGCCTAACAGAGGAAAGAAAGAACCATTCCTGGGAAAAATTAAATTAATCCCAGCATCTTCTGTTGCATACAATAAAAATTATGAGGCATGTGAATAGAAAGGAAAATGTGATCCTTGACCAAGAGATAAAATAGACAATAAAAGCAAACCCAACATAGATCTAGTTATTGGAGTTAGCACACAAGGACTTTAAAATAAATATAATAAATATTTATATAAAACAGAGGTAAAGAGGGTAAAAGTGGGTGAAAGATTGAAGAGCTTCTGCAGAAAATCTGAACCTCAATAATCAAATGGATGTTCTAATTTTAAAGCACCCAAAATATCTGAAATTAGAAAAAATTTGGAGAATCTAAAAGCAGATTGGACAATGGAAGCTATGTTATTAAACTTGAAGACAGAACAACAAAGAATGAAGGAAAAGGAAATAAAACATAATAAACATAAAACATAATAAACACATGAGTCATAGTCAAGGAATTTAGATAGTTATATTTGAAGTCCTAGAAAGAGTGAATGGGAGAGAAGATATATTGAAAATTGATGCCTGAGAAATTTCCAAAACTAAAGATATCTCACAGATTTTAAAAGCTTAGTAAACCCAAAGCAACACAAATACAAATAAAAGCATACATAAGCTCATCACAGTCAATTATTATAAACCAAAGACAAAGAAAATAATGGAACAGAAGCCAGGTACAAAAAGAAACTTTACTTGAAGGAAGCAACAGTAAAATTTTTGGCTGACTTTTCAAAAGGCATAATAAAAGACAAAAACAACATCTATAAACTGCTAAAAGATAAATAGTTAAGACAAAATTCTATATTCTCCCCAAAATCTTTTAATAATGAAGGCAAAATAAAACTGTTTTTAGAAAGACTAAAGCTGTATCTCAAGCAGATTCACACTATAAAAAATAAAGGAAGTTCCTCACACTGAAGAAAAATTATCCTAGATTAAAGTGTTGCATCGCAGAAAGGAATAAAAGCACTAGAAAGAGTAAATATGTATACAAATAAAATAATATTGGTCACAGTAATAGTAATGTAATAATAATGCAATGTTTTGTGAAGTTTATGACACACATTTAGGTATATGTAGGACAACCATAGCACAGAGGATAAAGAGGATAAATGGAGTTAACCTACTGTACATTTCTTTCATTATTTAGGAAGTAATAAAAAAAGTAATTTAAGGTTGCTGTAATGAAACAAATATGTATATTGTAATCTATAAATTAACCTCAAAAAGAAAAATGCAAAAGATTATATAAACTATATGATACTAGACTATATAAATTAGAATAATCACATAAAAACTCAGCTGATCAAAAATAATGCAAGAGAGTAGGAATAAAAGAAAACAAATATTGTTTCTATCACTTAATAACAAGATGTTTCTATCACTTAACAAGATGTTTCTTTTCTTGTTTATTTTTAAAGAAACACAGACTAGTAAAACATAAACTAATAAAAATATTCACTTATGAGAATGTGTGGATGAAATGGAAGGAATGTATATGAGAAGGAGACTTGGAATGTACATCTTTATAGTTTTGACTTTTGAACTGTGTAAATGTTTTACATTTTTAAAAAAGTAAAATTAAATTTTAAAAAACAATAAAGCAAACTCTAATATCGTGCACTAACAGAAACAAATTAATATCAAATTTATAACATAATCACACAGAAAGTAAAGAATGAATTCAAATAACCTTTGAAAAGAGTCCTCTGACTGTAAAGACTCAGTGAAACATGTTCTAGGAACAAAAGCAGCTGCACAATAAATCTCAAACTTTATTGAATAAATTTGCTTTTTGTAATGGTATTGATATCATGATTCTTAATGTACTTTGTCTACCTTGTAAGGTAAACTAAATAAGTAAATATACTGAATTTTTGAGAATCAAAATTCTCAAAATAAGAAAAGGGAGATCAAATTATAGAATGAAGAAAGGTGAGGAAGAACCAGTTATCAATTGATTTGAATTAGAGGTGACAACCTATAATTAAGAAAATATAACTAGGATTATGAATTTTCTAGTTTTTGTTTAAATCCTCAGTAGCAATGAACACACCTAACACTAGATCTTGGTGTCTAAATACCTTTGTCACTAAAACTAGGAATCTTTGGAGGAATGGAAGACACCAAGTTTAGGAGAAGGAAATTTAAATTGATCCTAAAATATTTTGTTGTCTCAGAATTCAAAGAAATAATGAATGGAGAAGACAAATGAACAAAGCTGCTGGTTTGAAGAGGTTTCCAATAACCACTCTGGCAAAATTTAAGTATAAAAAGAAAAAAAAAAAAAAAACAGTGTGATATTGAAATAAAAACAGACACAAAAATCAATGGAACAGAATAGAGACCCCAGAAATAAACCCACACATACATGGTCAACAAATGTATGACAAAGGAGCTGGGAATACTCAATGAGGAAAGAACAGTCTCTTCAATAAATAGTGATAGGAAAACTGGACAGCCATATGCAAAATAATGAAAATGTGTGGCTATCTTATACCATACACAAAAATCAAGCAAAGATGGGTCAAAGACTTGAACAGAAAACCTGAAACCATTGAACTCTTAGAAGAAAACATGCACAGTAAGATCTGACATCAGTCTTGGTGTTGTTCTTTGGATTTGACCCCAAAAACAAAGGCAAGGAAAGCAAAAATAAACAAATAGAACTACATCAAACTAAAATGCTTCTTCAGAGCAAAGGAAACCATTGACAAAAATGAAAAGGCAACCTACTGAATGGGGGAAAATATGTACAAATCATATATCTCATAAGGGGTTAATACCCAAAATATATAAAGAACTCATTCAACTCAAAAGCAAAAAACAAACAATTTGACTATAAAATGGACAGAAGTTCTGGATAGATTTTTTTTTCCAAAGAAGATATACAGATGGCCATCAGGTCTATGAAAGATGCTCAACATCACTAATCCTCAGGGAAATGCAAATCAAAACCACGAGATATCACCTCACACCTATCAGAATGGCTATTATCAAAATGCTAGGAAATAACAAGAGATGGTGAGAGTATGGTGATGAAGGAGCCCTTGTGCACAACTAGTGGGGATGTAAATTTGTATAGCTCTATGTGAAACAGTATGGGGTTCCTGAAAAAGTTAAAAATAGAGCTACCATATGATCCAGCAATTCTACTTCTGGGTATTTATTTGAAGAAAATTAAAATACTAATTTGAAAAGATACATGCACACAGTTGCAAATATATGGAAACAACATCATTGAAGGATGAATGAATAAAGGAGATGTTTATACACACACACCACAGCAGAATGCTAGTTGGCCTTAGAAAGAATGAAATCATGCCATTTACGACAACATGGGTGGACTTTGAGGGCATTATGCTAAGTGAAATAAATCAGATGAAGAAAGACAAATACTGTATGATGCCACTTATATGTCGCATTGTACAGTATTTGTATAACAACAACAAAAAACACGCTTATGGGTATAGAGAACAGATTGGTTGTTGCCAGAGGCAGGAGTGGATGAAATGGGTGAAGTGCATCAAAAGGTACAAACCTCCAGCTATAAAATAAAGTCATCCGGCTGTAATGTACAGTATGGTGACTACAGTTAATAATATTATATTGCATATTTGAAAGTTGCTAGGAGAATATATCTTAAAAGTCCTCATCACAAGAAAATGTTTTGTAACTATTAAAAAATATATAACAAGTAATGTATAATTTCACATTGAATAAATAAAAATCCATGAATCTATAATGGTATTTTAAAACATAAACACTTCTATTTTTACAAAAAGGAATGCAAGGCAATAATTGTAGAAGGAACTATTGAATTAGAAAATTTTCTTTTTATGTTTCCAAATGTAATAATTCATCCAGGCAAAGATCATCCATGTATGCTAAAACTATGAAATAAAATTGTGATGAAGGGGTATATTCAAAGAGTTTCAAGACGTAATTCTACACATTACTTATCAATAACAAAGAAAAAAAATATGCCTTTAGAATTGATGTCTGGCAAATCCCATCTTACCCAAGTAAATCAAACTAACCAATAATAGGACAAATCGACATCATAAGCCCTTTTGTATGATGAAATGGGAAATGTGTATCATTTCCTGTGTAATGTTTTTACCAATATATTTAATGTATTCAAGAGGAAGCCATCATACAAAACAAAATCATGAGACATAGGACAATTGTTTCCCACTTGTAAAAATGTGAACATCATGAAAGATAAATCAAAAGGCATTATAGAATAAAGGCATCTCAAGAACTATGATACCAAATGTACTACATGATCCTTGTTTAAATGCTGAATTGGGACAGCTGGAGATATTTGAATATGGATTGAATATTACATACATTATTGTACCACTGTCAAATATCTTAAGTATTATAATGTGACCATGTAGGAGATTGTCCTTGTTCTTAGGAGCCACATGTTGAAGTGTCATAACATCAGCCACTTATATTCAAATGGCTCAGAAAAATATATATATATGTGTGTGTATATATGTGTGTGTATGCATGTATGTATGTATGTATCTATCTATCTGTTCCTATGTAGAGAGATGAAGCAAATATAGCAAAAATGTTAATAACCAGTGAATCTAAATCAAGAGTTGACAAACTTTTTCTCTCAAAGGCCAGAGAGTAAACAAGTTAGGCTCTGTGGTCCATGTGGTCTCTGTTACAACTGCTACACTGCCATTACAATGCAAAAAACAGCCAATAAAAAAATACTTAAATGAATGGGCATAGCTTTGTTCTTAAAACTTTACTTACAAAAACAGGTAACAAGCTGCAATTTTCCATGGAACTGTATGTAGTTTGCAGACCCCTGATCTAAGTGAGTATTTATAAAGGTGTTCATTTTACTTTCTTGTAGGATTGAAAATAGTCAAAACCCCACAAAAAAGTGGAGGGAGGCAGGATTCTGTTAGAACAAAAATTATTTACTTGATGTTATATATTATAAAAGTGGGAAGAGTCTTTAATAATAAGTCACTTAGACTTTAATTGCTGTGATGCCATTGCCCTTCTCAGCAAGATAAAGAGAAGAAGGTTAGAGACAGTTTAGATCCAGATCATTAGATACAAACAAAAAGGATCATTAGCTAGAGAGAACAAATATTTCTAAATATTAAACTGCTCATTCCCTGATCCTGGTTTTTTTTGCTCATAAACTTAAAATTTCAAGTAATGAATGGTAATAGAAAAAAAAAAAAAAACCTTTCCAGAGAAATATAACTATTAGAATCTCAAACTTAGATATTTTAACCACTAAACCTTAAAAAATATGTTAGCTATAGGAAAATAAATTTGATTACTTAGATTATATGTGAACTCACACACCTTGTAGTACTTAACACACCACAATACATACTCTATGAACATTAGCTTTTTCCTTGAAGACTTTTTAATAATTAAGCTGCCTCAGCAGAAGTGATTCATATACAAAATCGCAAATGCTTGTTCCATCACTGTTCTATTCTCTTTCTCTCTCTTTATAATTTAATGATTATCACTTGGTTTTAGTTTTGCAAGTAATTTTTTACTTCATTTTCTTTGCTTACTAGTTTTTTAAAATGTAATTTTATATACTTAATATGTATTATCTACTCACATGTATATGTGTAGCTAGGCAGATAGATACAGATATAGACAGGTGACAGATAGAAGTAGAGATAAAGGTAAAGGTATACTTTGTCACCTAGCACTAGATCCTTAAGAAATTTCCCAGAAAATAGCTACATTTGACTAAACAGTAGGAGAAGGTAAGGAAGGCTTCAGAGGATGTCAAGCACTGAAAATATCTAGGGCTACATGAAGACATTAAGAGATAAGCATCTAAAGAAATAGAAGGATGGTCACAGCACAATTTCTTTTTTAAAACAGAAAATTTGGTATTTGAATAGATCAGAAAGGCTCATAGTGTTTTTTTTTTGTTTTTTTTTTTAGGAAACTGAAATGCTCTCGAGTACTGTTGAGTTGTCCTCTATATAAAGAAATAATTAATTAATGTGGGTTTTAAAAACACCTCAGTTACTGCAGGCATAACTTCTACATCAAGAAAATCTGCATGTTAACCAATTCAATGATACATCTGACAGGGAAACAATGAAGAAAGAAGTTAGACAACAGTGATAGGGATTTTATTGAAAGACAAGGCAACGTGGAGTAATGTTTGTCAGGTAGTGTAGTCTCACGCTCTTGAAGTAACTCAAACTGCATCCTCTTTGGCAACAGGGTAGTCTTTTAAAACTGTATATTATTTTAAAATATAAAATAATATGATTTAATTTGAAGAGAATGGAAAATAGTTATCTATAATCCTCCCAGATGCACAGTACTATTGTTATCATCTAATACAATTCATCTCTGCATTTGTTTTACTTCAGAAATTATACAGCACATAAAATTTTATATCTTGTGTTTTTTTTTCTATTACACTGTAAGTATTTTATTTTAAGGGCCTACCAATGCGAATGGACTTTTTCATTCATTCAAAATGGTTTTTTGTTTGTTTGTTTGTTTTTGTTTTGCAGTACACGGGCCTCTCACTGTTGTGACCTCTCCCGTTGCGGAGCACAGGCTCTGGACGCGCAGGCTCAGTGGCCATGGCTCACAGGCCCAGCCGCTCCATGACATGTGGGATCTTCCCAGACCAGGGCATGAAACCATGTCCCTGGCATTGGCAGGCAGACTCTCAAGCACTGCGCCACCAGGGAAGCCCCAAAATGTATTTTTGAAAGTCTTCTCTGTGCTAGGTACGTTGGAGACATATTCTAGAGATAAATATTACCTTCATTCTGTTGAAGCCAATTTCCTGAAGGATCTTATGGAGCTGCCTCTAATTTTAATAAAATAATTATCATCTGACATAAAGCTATGAAGTTTTAAATTTCTACAATATATTTATCTAACTGGTAAATCATAATAAAATAATATGTTGTCAGTGAGAAGTACTATATTATTTGCAACTGCATTTGATTACCAGGGAAAATATTCATGTTCCCTAATCACGGATGACATTCAAAGTGCTAGTAAAATTATTCAGAGTAATAAAAACCTAGGTGCCTAGAGGTTGTTTTTTGACAGATATAAATGTACTTGAACTATTTCATCTTAATATTATGTGGTATTTGACTCTGGGCTACTGTCATTTAATGTAACCAGAAAAAGCACAAGTCTTTGCCCTCGACATCTGATCACCTACAGGTAGTAATTTTCAAACATTTTCAAAGCCTCTTATTCCATATACTTCTTGAGCCTTCTCTATGACTTATATGTCAGAAGGAAATAAGAAAGAAAAAAGAAAAAGAAAGAAAGAAAGAAAGAAAGAAAGAAAGAAAGAAAGAAAGAAAGAAAGAAAGAAAGAAAGAAAGAAAAAGAGAAAGAAAGAAAGAAAAAGAAAGAAAGAAAGAGAGAAAGGAAGGAAGGAAGGGGCACATTCTCTTCTAAGGTGCTATTTATATTAAAATTTTCAGAATCTTTAGCTCCTCTCTTTGTCACAGTATCTCAGATAACTGGAGAGGCTAAAGAGTCACATAAGCTTGGTAGCCCAATAAAATATGATAAAGTTCACTAACACAATGTTAATGGAAGTTTGTGTGCCGATTCACAGTGAGGCCATACAAACAAACATCTGAGTTTGGAGCTGGAGCAGGGAAAGGTTTATTGCAACCCCATGCAAGGAGATGTGGCTCATGACTTAAAAAGCCTCGAGCTCCCGTAACGGTTTCAGCAAAGCACTTTTAAAAGCCAGGTGAGGGAGGATGTCGCAGGTTATGTGACCAGATCTTGAACAATTCTCTGACTGGCTGATGATGAGGGAACAGGGTGGTGTCACAGGGGTTAATTTTATCAGTCCTTAGGCTCCAAGAGGCCTGGGGCTATGTGCTCATGGTCATCAAGTAGTTAACATCTTCCATTTGATGGGGGTTTTTCACATCTGTAAAACAACTCAGGACATTTGCATCAAATACTATTATCTAGGTACTTCAGCGAGGCGCTAAACCAGAGGATATGGGGAAGGCCCCATAGGGTCCTCCTCAGTTATAACAAAAAAATGCCAAAAAATCACAGAACTAAAAGTGTTCTGAGATTTTAGTCCTTTCTGTAAAATCAAATTAGAGTACTTAAACTATAGAGTAGCCTAAATAAGTTATAAAATATAGTTTGATCCTATAGTCCCTACTGGAGAATTGGCAAATGTTCCCAGTAGTTAAATCTCAGGGTGGGACCTGATGTTGATGGCATCAGGATGATTTCAGGTGGTGTCGGGACATTGGAGTAGACTGGAGTGAGAAGTTTGTTCTTTTTCTCTTTAATCCTGATTATTTGAAATTTTTTTATGATTTTTAAACAACTGTTCCTCAGTTTTTCCACCAGAAAAGCTGACCTCAGTCTCAGTTTGTTAGGCAAAAATATCTATCTGAAATGTAGGGTTTTTTTAAATTAAAGTGTATTTGACGTACAATGTTATATTAATTTCACCATAATGTACAACATTCATGTACTACATAATGATTCAATGTTTTTATAGATTATAATCCATTTAGATTTATTGTAATATATTGGTTATATTCCCTGTGCTGTACATTACATCCTTGTATCTTATTTATTTTATGCCTAGTAATTTGTACCTCTTAATCCCTTTCACCTATCATGCCCCTCCTCCTACCCTTCTCCCCACTGGTAACACTAGTTTGTTCTCTCTATCTATGCTTCTGTTTCTCTTTTGTCATATTCGTTTGTTTTATTTTTTAGATTCCACATATAAGTAAAATGAAAGGTAATGACATTTTAACTTGTATTTGCTTTATGGTTATCATCTATATGTAACAAATGAAAAAAGATACACTTTTAAAAATTAATATAAGTGAATTTACTAAAAATGATAAATCAATTCAGAGAAAAATACTGTCAATATAATAAATGTAATATGTGAAAATGGCAAAAATCAGAAAATGTATTGTAATACAGAGATATGGAAAATTATAGCAGTGGCATGTGTATGAGTAAACTTTAGGAAACACTGGCTTAAACCTGAGCTGTCTTATAAGGTAGCCACTACCCACATATGCCTATTGGGCATCTGAAATATGGCTGGTCCAAATTGAGATGGTCTATAAATGTAAAATACACACTGATTTAAGACATTTTTATATTGATTACATGTTATAATAAGATATTTTGAATATTTTATATGAAGTGGATATTTTATTAAAACTGATTTCATCTGTTTCTTCTTCAATTTTTTTTAAAAATATCATTGGCTACAAGAAAATGTGAAATTACACAAGTGATTCATATTGTACCTCTATTGGATAGCACCCGCCTAGACAATGACTCCTCAGCATCCTAGGAACTACATAATCTTTTGTTCATTTAGTTCTGTCATGCTTAAAAATCTTTTATGACTATCCTATAATAGTTCTCTGTAAAAAATGTCTGTTATAAAACAAAATCTTAGAAATTCCCAGATCTTAAGTCTTAGAGTGTAAAAATCTTTTTCTTCTGGATTGAACTATCATGATACTTATTTGTACATAGCTGATAAAATAAATACATAAGAAATATGTTTAAATAAACAAAAATGTTATTGGAAATATGTCTCTTAATGAGATGGGTGTGGTTATTTCATTTCCACTTTTTAAATATATACATAAAAACTTGTTCCCATATAAGGCAGATAGGAAGAGAAGTGTTTTGTCAATGGTGCTTAATACTTTGAACCCTTTCTAAGTTACACTAGAAAAAGCACTGTTATCTATAATCAAAATAATGTTTATTAATTTGTCAGCAAAAGACTCAATTTGATTGTCCTTTAAGTTTATTTAAAAAGAAATATTGAAAAAACAGTGAGTTATGAAACGGAGCAGGACCCTGTTTCAGGCACTAAATCCAGACTCTACAGGTAAAAGTTAAAACAACACTGAGATAAACATAATATAGTCCATAGATTACAGTTGATCTTTGAATATCATGGGGGTAGGGGTACTGAACAGACCCTCCATATGAAACCAAGCAGGACACTATGAGGCTCCTGCGCACGAAAGTCTTTCTATGTTCCCTGTTTCTTGTTTGTAGGGAACAGGCTTCAACCTCCATGGCCTTCCCTGAGTTCCAAAGGGCAGGTTCAAACAGTTGCTAATCAGGGAAGGGGGAGGAATGCAGAGAAAAAGGAAGAGTAGACAAGGAACAATAGTGCAGCCTTGGGGCAGGGTGCTGGTTCCACCTCAAGGGATACGCTTAACAATATCTTTGAGCCCTTTATAGAACTAAAACCCACAATAAATGAAGATGTTAGCATTCTTCATTCCAGATTAAAGGAACCAGAGAAGCTCTTCAAGAGACCACCTGAGGGCAGATTAAAGGAACCATAGAAACTGATCAGACCACCTGAAGCCATATTAAAGGAGTGTAGGCCCTGCATACACCCTGATCCTTATCAAAAACCCTGCCCTTGAACCATTGTTATAAAACTCCTCACCAAATTCCTCTGGGTGGGGACACACAGTTTTTGCCGCAGGAGCCCACTATATCCCCCTTTGCCTGGCAAAGTAATAAAGCTTTTTTTTTCTTATTCACCCATAACTGTGTCTCAGCACTGGTGCACAGAGGCCAAGTTTTCAGCATCAGTTACAAATGTAGGTGCATTAGAGTCTTGTCCTTTTGTTTAGTGTTTCAGGTATATTTTTTACCCTTGGCCTTTGTACCCTTTTTTTGTAAGGTTAAGGATGATCTAAGGAGGTTCTTTATCTTTGATGAAGGGCCACATAGGAGACTGTGACAGGGAGACTATGCATGAGGTTTCCATATCAGAAGTGATCCCAAGGAGATCAATTTTAGGAAAAAGTTCATAAGGAATACAAAGATCTGGAAAATTTTTAACTTTAAAACTTTCATCGGCCTGCCACTTGGAAAGAGTTTGTGTACAGACATTCCAGTTTGGAAACCTCATCTCTAAAATGGTTTCCTTCCCAAATCACTGAAAAAAATGAATGAATGAGGAAATGAGGAAAGAAATTCATTGTTGTCTTCATTGACAAATCTATATGAAATTTTTACCACAAACTTTACTTGATTCATATACTTAAAAGTATGTTCAGGGCTTCCCTTGTGGCTCAGTGGTTGAGAGTCCAACTGCCGATGCAGGGGGCATGGGTTCGTGCCCCAGTCCAGGAAGGAGCAGCTGGGCCCGTGAGCCATGGCCGCTGAGCCTGTGCGTCTGGAGCCTGTGCTCTGCAATGGGAGAGGCCACAGCAGTGAGAGGTCCGTGTACCGCAAAAAAAAAAAAAAGTATGTTCATCTCTGAATACTCTTAATACTTTGTCTTTATAATTCTTATTGTATTTATCACTTTTTACCCAGATTATAATTATTTTCATACATGTATTATCCTTGTACTACAAGAAAGTTAGCTGTGGGTTTGAACCATTTGTAACTCATCTATTTTTATTTAGAGTCTGCCTTATTCATGAATTCATGAATTAATTGAGACAATGGGTAAACATTTTGCAAAAAACAAAAACAGATTGTTTAGGAACTTTTATTTTTTTTTTCTGTTTTGAAACTAAATTTGAAATAAAAGAAGACTCATATATGCAGTGATATATACTAGATTCCTTTTATCTAGTTGTGGTTAAAATGATACACTAAAAATAATATTATTACTTAACCTTAACATCTTATGCCAGAGTAGTACATTTGTCACAGTTGAGGTACCTATACTGGCACATTACTATTACCCAAAGTCTGTAGTTCACAGTAGGATTCAATCTTGGTGTTGTACATTCCAAGGGTTTTGACAAATGTATAATGATACATATGCACTATAATAGTATCATACAAAACAGTTTCACTGCCCTAAAAATCCTGTGCTCTGCTTATTCATCCCTGCTTCCTCCCTGACTCCTGAAAACAACTGATCCTTTTACCATCTCCATACTTATGCCTTTTCCAGAAAGTTAAATTGTTGGAACCCTATAGTATGTACTTTTAAGATTACTTCTTCCACTTGGTAATGTGTATGTATGTATCTTCTATGTTTTTCCATGACTTGATAGCTCATTTATTTTTATCAGTGAATAACATTCCATTGTCTGAATGTACACAGTTTATTTCTTCATTCACTTACTGAAGGGCATCTTGGTTGCTTCCAAAATGTATCGCTTATGAATAAAGCTTCTGTAAACATCTCTAAACAGGTTTTTGTGTTTTGTCCCTATAAAAGTTTTCATATTGTTTGGGTAAATATCAAGGGTTACAATTGCTATATAATATGGTATGAGTTTGTTTAGTTTTGTACAAAACTGCAAAACTGTTTTCCATAGTGGCTGTGCCATTTTTTATTCCCAGCAGTGAATGAGAGTTCCTGTTGCTCGACATCCTAGTCAGCATTTGGCATTGTCAGTGTTTTGGATTTTTACCATTCTACTAGATGTATAAAAAGTATCTCATTTCTGTTTTAATTTGTAATTTACTAGTAACATATAATATTGACCTTGTTTTCATATACTTATTTGCCATTTTTTATCTTCTTTGGTGATATATCTATTTGCCCAGTTTTCAGTTGGATTGTTTGTTTTCTTATTTTGGGGTTTTAAGAGTTCTTTGTGTACTGTGGATAACAATCATTTATCATTTGCAAATATTTTCTCCCAGTCTGTAGCTTGTCTTATCATTCTACTGCCAACATTTTAAAAAATTTTTTCCACACTATTGCAGTTACATTGTAGTAGCTGGTACAGGAATTAGAGATCCTGAGAGAATGTTCCTAGATTATACCTAAACTGTCTTCCAACTCTTAACACGTTAAGAAATATATTTTTCAAATGGAATTTTGACATCAACAACTTATCACAAAGTGTATCAATACGAATAAAAACTAGCAACTCATGGACATGTAAAAGCATTTAATAGCTTGTTGAGTTTTTCAAGATTTGGTTTTATATTAAGAAAACAAAATTAAAACAAAAATCCTTCTTCCATGTATTAGTACATTATTAGATCCTAGCATGCAATTAACCATAAGGTGCACAACTTGACAAACAAGAATAGTCTGGGCTAAAGAAAGTCTATGGTTTGACAGAAGAATGTAAATTTTTCAGGTTGTCATTATTAAACTGTGAAAAATAAGAATACTATGAATAAAATCAGAATGTTCTATTTAGTTTTCTGAATGTTCTTCTCAGTGATGAAGTGTTGGCTCTACCTAAGAAACATAGAATGGGACTTATAAAAGTATTTTGTGAAATAAACATTAGTAGAATAATTATATTTGATTGTTGTTTTTTTCTAAGTAAGATCTCTACCTATACTTTTTTATAGGTCCCTTCTGAGCATATGATTGAAGGCCACACAGATAGGCACATCAGTTTTGTATTATTTGCATAGATTAGCATAGCCTTTTCACAGACCATTTCTTATTATTTTCCTGCCAATATAAATACCAAAGACTATTAACATAAGAAGAAACTTAAGGAAAGGCAGATTGCATCTTGTCACAAATTGAAGTACAATGAGTGAGCTGAAGACATTTCTCTCTGCTGAGATCAGAGTTGTCCCATTAAATAAACACATAAAGAATGGTCTGTTCACCAGATTTGATGTGGTTAAGACTTTTGAACATTTACACAACAGCTTAGGTAAATTTCAGCATTGTCACCTATTCTCAAGGTATTTAAACTTTACAGTTTTGCAGATCTTGTAGAAGTACTTTCATTAACTCCTTCAAGCATATTTTTTTACATAAGAAACGAAGCTCAAATCACTTATTATAGAATTATAATTTTTCCTTACTAAAGAGATGTTTGAAATTATTTAAGCTATGTGTTATGTAAAAAGAAGAAATAACAACTCTAGCAATTCTAAAATTTAATATAGCCAGAAGTAAAATGGAAAGAAATAGTTTTTATTTTTTCTGTGATGTATGTGACTGAAATAACTTCTGCTAATACCAAAGTTTCTGGGAGCAACTGTTTTTTATATTACTTATTACATTGTATATTAGTTTTGTAAGGCTATGTAACAAATTACTACAAACTATACAGCTTAAAATGTCCCAAATCAAGATGTCATTGGGACCATGTTCTCTCTGAAAGCTCTAGGACAGAATCTGTTCCATGCCTTTCTCTTAGCTTCTGGTGTTAAAGACAACAGTTGATATTCTGTGGTTTGTAGACACATCACTCAAATCTCCTCCACCTCCTTTACATGGAGTTCTTGTTGTATCTCACTTTGTTTTCTCTTCATATAAGAACACTAGTTGTATTGGATTAGGGTCCACTCTAATTAAGTATGATCTTATCTCACCTGACAACATGAGCAAAGATCTTATTTTCAAATAAGAGATCTCAAGAAGGTCATGAATTTTGGGTCTATCTTATTCAATTCAGTAAAAAACATAATATGAACTTTGGATACAGATCAATATAAATCTGAGTTCTGACTCTACTCAGCTATATAATCTAAGACAAGTTATTTAATCTTTCTAATTATATATCAGTCTCTTTATATATGAGGATTATAATAAATACTTTGCCAGGTTGTTTTAAAGTTTAGAAATGATAATTGTAAATTGTCAAATAACTCTCTGACACATAGAGGACTCTAAAATATCAACTGTTATTATTTTTATAAATATTGTTTAAAGGATCACAGAAGCTGCTTTCTATCATGAATACTTAATTGTTAGAGTAGAATTCTAGAAAAGAAATACAAATCTTTACCAAAACATATGTAGAAATTTGTAAAAGTGTCACACTATTGCCTTGATGTTAAAATATAATCACTTTTCCTTCTGCCTGCTAACAGTGTACTCAGATTCAGGTGACTTTGTTGGAGGTACATAGAAATACAGTGTCCTCAGGATTGATCTTGATAACAATACACTTTATAGTGCTTTACACTACTTCAAAAGAACTCTTCTACCCTCCTCTTTTTCGCTTTATAAATATCTTTTTTTTTAAATGTTATAACGCCATTTGCAAAAACATGGAGAGACCTAGAGATCATCATACTAAGTCAAATAAGTCAGAAAGAGAAAGACAAATATATGATATCTTTTATCTGTGGAATCTAAAATATGAATCAAATAAACTTATTTACAAAACAGAAACAGACACACAGACATAGAAAATAAACTTATGGTTATGAAAGGGGAAAGGGGGTGGAGGAGGTATAAATTAGGAATTTGGAATTAGTAGATACAAACTACTAAATATAAAATAAACAACAAGGTCCCACTGTATAGCACAGGGAACTATATTCAATATCCTTTAATCAACCATAATGGAAAAGAATATGTGAAAGAATATATATATATATATTTGCCTGCCAATGCAGGGGACACGGGCTCGTACCCTGGTCTGGGAAGAACCCACATGCCGCGGAGCGGCTGGACCTGTGAGCCATGGCCGCTGAGCCTGCGCGTCCGGAGCCTGTGCTCCGCACCGGGAGAGGCCACAACAGTGAGAGGCCCGTGTACCGCAAAAAAAAAAAAAAAAAAAAAATCTTTTTTTAATGTTTGTGATGAACTAATCAATAGTTATTTATCATCTACTATATGTTAAGTATTATGCTAGGTAATATAAATAACACAGAAATATTATATGATCATACAAGGAGCTTATAGTTTATTTAAAAGGGCAAACTAACATATAAAATAGCAAGCTTACTTAGACAAATCAATTGTAATTTTAATAAGAAATCTACTTCTTTAACAAATATTTTTCAAATCCTTATATTGGGTCAGGCAGCATATTGGGTATTAGGTACACAAAGGTGATGAAAATGATTCCTTCTTCAAGATCCTCTCAGACCAGTGAGAGACACAAATGAGTGAATAGATCATTTCTGTAGAATATTTTAAGTTTAATGATAAACTTTTGAGAGTGCTGTACACAGAGATGAATAGTAGATCAAATCAGGAGTGTGCCAAGGCTCTGGGAGAAGGTGACATTGAATTGATTATTGAATGACTAGCAGTAGGTAGTCCCTTAGAGAAATAACAGAACACAGGACAAGAATTTTGAGAAAGAGGAAACAGTGTTTGTGAGGCAAAAGATTTGTGAGCATTTTGAAGTTATTCATAGCTCAGATCAGTAGGATTAAAAGGCACTGTTGGGAGAGGCCATGCAATGAGTCTTGAGAAAATAAAGGACAAGATCTTAAAGAGTTTTCAGTTTATTTGGATTTGATTTCATAGTATCTGTGTGGACAAACAGAATTGCAATAGAGTTCCAAATTTTGGGAATTTCTGGAGGGCTGGAAAACTGAGGAAATTAACATTTATTGGATCCATTTATGTAGAGGTGATTTTATATAAATTATTTCATGTAATCCATATAGCAAATCTGCAAGATGAATATTAAGTCCATTCTGCAGAGAAGAAAACTGGGTCAAAGATATTAAGACATTTTCCCACAGGTATGGGTTAGCCAACAAGTTTGTTTTTTTCTGTAAGCTGGCTCTAGTAGCAATTAGTTGCCTTTAACTTCATTCAAAAGAATTTCGTTAGGTTGTATTGTGACAGCTGTCGTATCATCCTGCATTAAAAAATAAATAAATAAAAATTGGTGAATTTTTGTGTAGCCATTTTAATCTTGAAGATGGAAGAAAAAAGGCCACATTTTCGTCATACTATGCTTTTTTATTTCAAGAAAGGTTAAAACGCAACTGAAACGCAAAAAAAAAAAGATTTGTGCAGTGTATGGAGAAGGTGCCATCACTGTTCAAACGTGTCAAAAGTGGTTTATGAAGTTTTGTACGAGAGATTTCTCACTTGATGCTCCACGGTCAGGTAGACCAGTTGAAGTTGACAGCGATCAAGTCGAGACATTAACTGAGAACAATCAATGTTATACCATGTGGGAAATAGCCAACATAATCAAAATATCCAAATCAAGTGTTGAAAATCATTTGCACCAGCTTGGTTGTGTTCATCGCTTTAATGTTTGGGCTCCACGTAAGTTAAGAGAAATAAACCTTTGACTGTATTTCTGCATGTGATTCTCTACTGAAACATAGTGAAAACATTCTGTTTTTAAAACATATTGTGATGGGCCATGAAAAGTGGATACTGTACAATAATGTGGAATGGAAGAGATCATGGGGCAAGCGAAATGAACCACAATCAACCACACCAAAGGCCAGTCTTCATCCAAAGAAGGTGATGCTGTGTATATGGTGGGGTTAGAAGGGAGTCCTCTATTATGAGGTCCTTCCAGAAAACCAAACGATTAATTCCAACAAGTACTGTTCCCAATTATACCAACTGAAAGCAGTACTTGACAACAGAGTCCGGAATTAGTTAACAGAAGATGCATAACCTTCCATCAGGATAACGTGAGACTGCATGTTTCCTTGATGACCAAGCAAAAATTGTTACAGCTTGGCTGGGAAGTTCTGATTCATCTGCCATATTCACCAGACATTGCACCTTTGGATTTCCATTTATTTCAGTCTTTACAAATTCTCTTAATGGGAAAAATTTCAGTTCCCTCAAACACTGTAAAAGGCACCTGGAGCAGTGCTTTGCTCAAAAAGATAAAAAGTTTTGGGAAGACGGAGTTATGAAATTACCTGAAAAATGGCAGAAGGTAGTGGAACAAAATGATGAATAGGTTGTTCAATAAAGTACTTGGTGAAGATGAAAAATGTGTCATATTTTTACTTAAAAACCGAAGGGACTTTGTGATCCACCCAATAAATGGCAATGCCAACATCATGAGGCGTAGATGTGTGCCAGGGCTGAACATAAGTACAATGAGAAAAGGCTTAGAAGGGATTTGTAGAATGGAATTCATATGTCATAGTTACAGGATCAGTGAAATAACTGGCCAAACTACCGAAATAAATCTGGATATATAGACTGCAGTCAGATTATGTAGACATATAAGTGTAAACTCTAGGATAGATTTGAAGAGAATGAAAATTGAGAATGGTGAAGATTTCCTAGGAAGATAGTGAAATTATTAAAATAAATGTTAGGTCAGTTCTATTTGCCTGAGATAACTGAACAGGAAACTTTAGCAGGGAAGCAACTATGCCACCAATTATGGTACAAAGTGATGACCCCAGATCTGGGGTCAAATTAGGAGTGGTACACGAAGGAAGGTTTTTTGGCATTGGGACTAAAACAGATAGCATTTTTTTAAAAAAGAAAGAAACCTTAAAAGCGAGGAAAGTTTCTAATTTTAAAATTGGTTGGATATTAGAACATGAAGAAAGATTAAAATATTTCATGCCATGTAGGACTAAGAATAAGGATATAAGTGACAGAGACAGGAACTTTACTAAAGGAATCTGAGTTAGTAAGGTTTACAGGGAGTGCAGTGAGATGATGCATTTAGTTTTCGATACACTGAGTTTGAGATAACAGTGAAATATCCAAACGGCATATCCAGTAGCTCTAGGCATTGCATATGAATCAAATACATCATTAATACAAATGTGCAGTAGTCAGAGAAATAACACACTTGTAATTGTGTCTCCTTTTTTTCTCAGAATATTTTTCCAAGAGTTGCAAATCCTAACACATGGGATCTGTTCTAAATTAATGGGTGGTTTGAAGTGTGAGAAGTCTGATTTCTTTTTCTTTTTCTTTTTTTTTAATAAATTTATTTATTTACTTTTAGCTATGTTGGGTCTTCATTGCTATGCCCGGGCTTTCTCTAGTTGCAGCAAGCGATGGATACTCTTCGATGCGGTGTGAGGGCTTCTCACTGCCGTGGCTTCTCTCATTGCAGATCATGGGCTCTAGGCATGAGCACTTCAGTAGATGTGGCACACCAGCTTCAGTAGTTGTGGCTCACAGGCTCTAGAATGTAGACTCTGTAATTGTGGTCCACGGGCTTAGTTGCTCTGCAACATGTGGGGTTTTCCCCAACCAGGGCTCGAACCCATGTCCCCTGCACTGGCAGGATGATTCTTAACCACTGTGCCACCAGGGAAGTCCCTGATTTATTTTTCTCAAGGAGTGGTTAAAATAAAAAATTTTTTGAAATAAACAGATTTCTCCCTGTGTCCTGTGTTGCAGAAATGTCACAATTATGCTAATTCTGAAGGTACATGTGAGAATAGTTGGGGGCCTTATTTGGAGGTACATGTAAGAATAGTTGGGGGCCATAGATTAATAGCAGTTTACCTATCTGGTGACTTCAGAGAATTATTTCAGAATAACAATAAATATATATACATATACACACACACGCACAGACATATATATATATATGAATACTGACTCTCTTAAAGTAACTAAATAATAATAGCCTTGGTTATTTTACATTATACTGTTTTTCTTGTTACCATAGTCCTAATTATGATTTTTATATCAAAATCCATATTATATGTTGATAGTGGGGGTGGCTCTGTATGGAGAAGGGGAGGTGCAGGAAGTAGATGGAAACTCTCTGTACCTTTAGCTCAGTTTTACTGCGAACTTAGACTGCTCTTAAAAAAAAATCTATTTAAACAAACAATTTATGATCCTTATAGCTGACATAGCAATTACACTTAAGGAGAAAACTGTATCTAATTAAGAAAATAAATTAATAAACTATTTAGGAGTAGAAGTTGTGACCTTGAGACATGGGTTAAAGAAAATCAGAAAATGAGAGAAAGAAATGATTAAGCTTCTCAACATTATAAATGAACAGAATTTAGGAGTGAGGGAGAGGAGAGTCAATAAAAAAGGGTGAGCAAGAAGGGATTGGGTTGGGTGTGTTAAATAGTTAAGTGCCTAAAGACCTCTTAGACTAGACTTGTATGTTCTTTGAAGTCATTTGTATGCTTGAAGTGTTCAAGATCTTCATCTTTATTCCCAACCTACCACATCCAGGGATGACATTTAAAATATTTAACAACTTGGTATGGCATGGGCTCACTACTCATCAATCAGAGTGGGCAACAGCTATAAAAACAGTTTGAACTTACCAGTGCCTATCACCAGAATAAAAGCCCTGAACTTACCTCAAAAATGCCTGTATCAAGAGGGTTTTTTTCCCTTGGCTTTGTTTGTTTGTTTGTTTGTTTTTAAGTGAAAAATTGGGCTGAGATTCATATATGCTTGAAACCTGGTGATGCTGAGGTAGCACATGTGGGACCATGAACTGATAAATTAACTGAAGTAGTACAAGAAGAAGCCAAAGGAAATTCTGAGAATGTTGAGTTCTTATGAATCTGCTGAATCTTGGAGAGGGCACAGGAGTCTACAGGGCATGGAAACTGGAGGTTCCAGTCTATCTTTCTGATATCTCAAGAGATAAGAAGTAGCTGACATTTGGATTGCATGCTATGCCCATATGCAAGATACTTCAGCACTTTCTTTCTCAATGTTTGAAAAAAAATTTTTACAAAAAGAAAACACCAAGAGAAATACTGCTTAGAATGTTTTTTTTTTTTTTTTTTTTCTTGCGTTAGCTTAGAATGTTTTAAATCTACCAGAGGATCTCAGAATCTGTACATCCATTGGTTGATATCTTTTGTTGGGTCTCTACAATAGAAAAGGGAATATATAGAACATTTTGCATTGTTCTGGGTTTCCTCCAGATTAGAGTCAAAATAACTAAATTTAAAGATGACTTTCTGTAGGCCAGACAAGTATAGACCCACTCCCATCATTTCCTAGATGGCCATCTTCTATATATTCTCCTGTCCTTCGTGTTGCCCCATACTTCACTAGTTACATTTTCTTCTCTTGAAAGCTGGAATTGGGTGACTATGGCATGGCTAATACTTGATTCCAAGACTCTTAATTTAGTTCAAATATTATATTTCATTTTTTAACAGAATGATGTTTTTTAAAATTCTGAAGTGGCAATTGGTTTACAATACCATGGGACCTGTGTGTATAAGGATAGTTACTTACAAGTTCAGAAGTTTAATGAAGTCTTTTATTCTTCTATGAGAATATAAAGAGAAAAGCCAAAACTTAATCTTGGATTTTAAATAATAATATTTTAAGGAATATTGAAAATATTTAGTCTGTTGAGTCAAGAGCAGAATATTTAAAAATCAAATTGTGATGTTTATGATTTCATTTATGGTTTATTTGTTAGATCTTTAAGTTCAATCTTGGAGGGTTATATTCCAAGAACCTAATACTCTGAGAATGTCTGGCATTTTGTGTACAATTTAATCCATACTTGGTTAGCTTTTGATCTATTGATCAATTTATTTGTTAATTCATTCCATTAGTTAAACAGATATTCAGAAAGGTTGCTAATGATTAACTTGCAATTTAAATCTGTCTAAAGGATAAGAAGAGAAAAAAGCTCAGTTCAGTGGGGTTGTGGGTGGGTCTTAAATAACTGCACAGAGGAGTAACTAAGATATTTGACATGGATCAGTCTCATACAACTTCCTGACAAACAACTTAAAACAATTCCTCAATAAAGTTTGTTATCAGGATCACCTTCAAATACATGAAAGACAAAATCTTAACTTATTTCTGTGTCATGGAAGGGGCAATTTTATATATATAGGGCAACTGCACTTTACTTGTGGGAAAAATGTAAAACTATTTATGCCAGTATATTTAGCTTTTTTATTGCTAGTATAATAAAAATACAAAAAAACTAAATAAAAATGTTTATGCCAGTAATTGAAATGCAGCCTATATTATTATACAGGTCAGAAAGTGTTTAGACAGTAATATCTTAATATGCTGCTGTAAGGATATGGGAGTGCAGAAACTCTAAATAATGTTGTACAAGAAAGGTTTTACCACCCAATTTACAAAGGGAGAGATTGGTAACTTCTCCTTAGGGTAAAAATGAAAAGGATGCCTAATCATTGCTTTATTGGCCGAGCTTCTCCCCAAGGAGGGCTTAAATTTTTTGAAAAGTCCAAGATAATTTATTATATTACATAGGGCCTTTGGCCATATTACATTTGATACATTCTATATTTCCAATTTAAATGCACATTTCTTTTGTGGGGAAAGGCATTAAGTTGATGTGGAAAACTATGATCTTGTTCCATGCAAATATGGAACTTAAAGTTATGATTGTGAGAAACAAACATGTTACTTACACTGTAAGAGGTGAGCTTAATAGATAAGTTGATTAATTAATTGAAAGGCCAAAGTTAATTTTGTCTAGGCCAGCTTCAATTCAAACTTTGATAGCACAAATAGTTCAATTCAGCTTGCTAACCACATTTCTAGAAGCAGAAACAGATGCTCCAGGCTAAAGACTGCTCACAAAAGATTTTAATGAGATGAAAATGTATGGATATAAATTGCACCTTATCTCTGATGCTTTAAGAGTGAATTTTCTCAGAGATTATCTTTAGAAAGATATTGTTCCTATATGAGCATAAATGCTCACACTCAGTTTCACTTATTGCAAGTGATATTTCTATTTCTTCTGTCTCCTAAGGAATAGCTTATATGGTATAATTAGTTAGATTTTGACAATAAGCAGTCTTTTTAGGGAAACATAATTTAATATATTATTTTTTTTTTTTTTTTTTCACTAATGGAAGAGGTAAGAGTGGCTCTTAGGTACCAGGTAGAATAGAACACCCTCAAGTCTGTCAAACTTCAGTCACACAATTTTGGGAGCCCATATATCAATCTGATGGAGTTATGATATTGCTACAATGACTGCTTACAGGTTTGTGCTCTACAGCTAAACTGAAATTGCAGTTAAGGTATAAAAAATATAAGGACTGAAATTCTTTTCTCTCACTTTCAAGGAAACATTTCATATTTAGATGTAGGATCAATATTTAACATTATGTTAAAAGCTCCAAATATTTTGTAGTGAAGAGATTCAGAATATTAGTGTAGAGAGAAAAATATCTCAAAGTAAATAATTTCAACATAGATTTACACTTACTAGGGAAATTAAATTATTTCTATGCAAATTTAAAAAGATTTTCATTTCTCTGGGTACAGGCTAAACCACTATAACTGAGATGTGAGAATTAAAGTTTTTTTTTTTTTTTTTTTTTTTTTTTCTTTT
>NW_006799777.1:596325-679001 GCF_000442215.2 Lipotes vexillifer
TTTTCTCATGTATCCATCCAAAGGTGGGCAGACTTTTTGAGGCTACTTGGGTGTACTATCCTTGACTTTTGACTTTCACTTGTGTGTCTGTGGCAGGTGGTTCAGTTTCTACCACCTCCCAGCTAGTAGGAAGGAGAAAGGGAGCAGGGAAGTCAACATCCTACAGTTTTAAGGTCAAGAACCATATCCATATCCCATTGGCCAGAATATAGTTATATGGTTACACTTAGCTATGAGGGAGTCTGGGTGTGGTGGCAGCCTCTAAGCCAGACCCTGATGACTCTCACTGGGAACCAACATTAAATTATATATATATATATAACTAAAATATACTTGTTTTAGATAAAAAATAATATATATGCATGTTAGATAAAAAGACAGCTGGAAAAATAAACCCACCCATTTGACCCACCCTTGAGAAAGTTCTTCTAGATTTAAGAGTGCTCTCTGGTCCACACAGCCTTGTACCTTCTTTCAAAATGCTTACTAAATTTTAAAAGATCTAGTGTCAATATGGGAGTATCCTAGGAAGAGACACAGAAAATTTATCTGAAAAGATTGGACCACTGGGGTCTTAAGTGCTCTTCTTGAATATTTTAATACCAGCTGACATTTATTGAATATCTACAATGTGTCTTGCTCTGTTCTAAGTACTTACCACACAGTAACTAACTTTATCCTCACAAAGACCCTTTGAAGGGTTACAGCCATATTAGGGATGAAGAGATTAACACTTAGTGGGGTGAAATAGTTTCATATGAAATATTTAATAACTGAAGTTGATGAAGCATATAGGAATAAAATCTGTTAATTCTGAGACAGAATTAAAGCAAGAAAAAAGTGAGAATGAGGCAATAAGATAACAGATTCTAGTTTAGTATAGGAGCCTTTTGGAAAACATCAACAGAATGTAGTAAATAGCAGAGTTGGCTCTCAAGCTGAGCAGAGCAAAATGTGATTCATAAACCATGAAAAGAGGTAATAAGTCAAAGAGCAGGACTGGGTCAGAGTTACTCTTTTCAAAGAGAGAAAAGTTTCCAAGATGAAGCCACAGTTGTTCTTTTAAATTAAAATTAAATATTTCTAGGAAACCTTGACCAAGCAGTGGCCACTTTTGATGTTTTAAAAAAACAGGGTCTCTTAACCTTTCAAAATTCATCCTGGGTTGCCTTTCTGACAATGCCCTTGATAATGTCTCTCACCTCCACCAATGGAAGACTTCATCATCGCTTCCCCTCTCCTACCTCCAACTTCAGTGTTGGTCCCATCCTTTCACTTATCACACTTGACTATATGTGTTTACATGACTGTCTTCCTTAATAGTTTATAAGTTCCTTAAAAGCCTTGCTCATGTCTTTTTAATTTGTGCTCCCTGCACCTAACAAAATACTGAACATTCTCAATAAATGTTTATTGAATTGAATTAAATGTCTTTATTGCATATAGGAAGCAGTAGACATAAAACAGAAAAATCATCATATTTTTTTGAGCAAAGCCGAGAATCCTGTTTAACACAGATAGGTGCTGTCTATCATTAGAACCTGACCAAAAAATGAAAGCTGTTTCACAAGGCAGCCACAGTAGATCAGCACTGCAGAAACTGCTTGGCTGAGCACAGCAATATGGTTTTCGATCCTTAGCCAAAGCATCTCAATTCACACTAAGACCACTGATGTACCCGTATAAGAAGGTCCATAGAAAACAGAATATTAAGCCTTTAGAAGAAAAAAAAAAAAAAAGATTAGAAATTTGGGATAAAAATATTTGCTGATACTTCCGGGAGGATTATAGAAGTTTAGAGTCATTTTACATTGATCCCAGTGAAGTTTTATTTTTCCTCTAGCATTTAGAAAGTTATACCTTCTTTTCTTCAATTCTGTTTCACCACTGTCCTAATTAAGAAATTTATAAAAGAGTGAGTAGTGGGATGGCCAGCAATCTATGCTCATCAGGGAACCATTTCCAAACCAAGAACATACATTTCAGGTTTGCCAATATAAACACTTAATGAAGGAAATTTGCTGAAATGCCGAGAAAGACTTATGTGTGTTTTCTCCTACCTTCGGTGTACCAGATCAATGATGGCAATCAATCAGCTACTTGGAAGGATTGATCTCTGTAATTGTGAAATTGAATAGTAAGGGAAATAAAGGCATAGAAGGCTAAAAATAAGGCCTCTCTTAAACTTTTGGAATTTAGGTCTAAAAACAAACTTTTGCATTGGCAGATATGTCAACTTTTCTTCACTTTCTCCACATTGAGGGACAGTATTTGGCGTACTTATCTTGTGCTTAAAAAGTCTCAGGCTTTCTGAATGCAGGGTTAACATCTCCATTTCAAAATTATAGCTGTTATGAACCTCTCCAATGCTGTTTAAAGGAAACACTACCCACTGTGTGTCCTACCTCCATAAGAAATGTGTTGCTCTCTTAATCTGTTGGTTTAGTTTGTTATAGTGTTATAATCTTTGTAAATCAGAGCAACTTTGTTTTGAAGAGTGATTAATGCTTATCTCTCCTCTGTGAAAAAGAGGTCAATTGGAAATAAGCAGTAGAACTGACAGTTGGTCACTTTGGTTTCAAATGGTAATTAAAGGAGTCCTAATGTTCTGGTCTGTTAGGTACTATCCTGGTGATGAGGTTTTGCTTTTATCAACTCAGAAGTCTTTGGAAATGTTGTGCTTTTTAACCCCTGTGTTGTAACATGTGAATTTTTTCTCTTTTAGAGGTGGAAGCTTTCATATTACATGCTAGGTTTGACTAAGGTGTAAAAATCAGGATTAGTGGGCTTCCCTGGTGGCACAGTGCTTGAGAGTCCGCCTGCCGATGCAGGGGACGTGGGTTTGTACCCTGGTCCAGGAAGATCCTACATGCCATGGAGCGGCTGGGCCCGTGAGCCATGGCCGCTGATCCTGCACGTCCAGAGCCTGTGCTCCGCAACAGGAGAGGCCACAACAGGATTAAAAAATGTTTTCATTTGTCTGTTTCAGTTTAAGTTATATTCATCATTATTTACCATTTCTTTATCACTATGCTGTAAGTGTTTGAGTAATAGAATGAGAAGAATTTTATGTATTTTAAGAAAATATCTGCTGAAAGATCAGCTGTTAACCTTATGGGGATTCCCTTGTGTGTTATTTGTTGTTTTTCCCTTGCTGCTTTTAATATGTTTTCTTTGTATTTAAATTGTGATAGTTTGATTAATGTGTGCCTTGGCATGTTTCGCCTTGGATTTATCCTGTATGGGACTCTCTGTGCTTTCTGGACTTGATTAACTATTTCCTTTCCCATATTAGGGAAGTTTTCAAGTATAATCTCTTCAAATATTTTCTCAGTCCCTTTCTTTTTCTCTTCTTCTTCTGGGACCCCTATAATTCGAATGTTGGTGCATTTAATGTTGTCCCAGAGGTCTCTGAGACTGTCCTCAGTTCTTTTCATTCTTTTTCCTTTATTCTGCTCTGCAGTAGTTATTTCCACTATTTTATCTTCCAGGTCACTTATCCATTCTTTTGCTTCAGTTATTCTGCTATTGATCCCTTCTAGAGTATTTTTAATTTCATTTATTATGTTGTTCATCATTGCTTGTTTCCTCTTTAGTTCTTCTAGGTCCTTGTTAAATGTTTCTTTTGCACAGCAAAGGAAACCATAAACAAGACCAAAAGACAACCTTCAGAATGGGAGAAAATATTTGCAAATGAAGCAACTGACAAAGGATTAATCTCCAAAATTTACAAGCAGCTCATGCAGCTCAATAACAACAACAACAAAAAAAAAACAACCCAATCCAAAAATGGGCAGAAGACCTAAATAGACATTTCTCCAAAGAAGATATACAGATTGCCAAAAAACATATGAAAGAATGCTCAACATCATTAATCATTAGAGAAATGCAAATCAAAACTACAATGAGATATCTCACACTGGTCAGAATGGCCATCATCAAAAAATCTAGAAACAATAAATGCTGGAGAGTGTGTGGAGAAAAGGGAACACTCTTGCACTGTTGGTGGGAATGTAAATTGATACAGCCACTATGGAGAAGAGTATGGACGTCCCTTAAAAAACTAAAAATAGAACTACCATATGACACAGCAATCCCACTACTGGACATATACCCTGAGAAAACCATAATTCAAAAAGAGTCATGTACCAAAATGTTCATTGCAGCTCTATTTACAATAGCCAGGACATGGAAGCAACCTAAGTGTCCATCAACAGATGAATGGATAAAGAAGATGTGGCACATATATACAGTGGACTATTACTCAGCCATAAAAGGAAACAAAATTGAGTTATTTGTAGTGAGGTGTATGGACCTAGAGTCTGTCATACAGAGTGAAGTAAGTCAGAAAGAGAAAAACAAATACCATATGCTAACACGTATATATGGACTCTAAGGAAAAAAAAAAAAAGGTCATGAAGTACCTAGCGGTAAGATGGGAATAAAGACAGAGACCTACTAGAGCATGGACTTGAGGATATGGGGAGGGAGAAGGGTAAGCTGTGACAAAGTGAGAGAGTGGCATGGACATATATACACTACCAAAATTAAAATAGATAGCTAGTGGGAAGCAGCCGCATAGCACAGGGAGATCAGCTCGTGGTTTCTGACCACCTAGAGGGGTGGTATAGGGAGGGTGGGAGGGAGGGAAATGTAAGAGGGAAGAGATATGGGAACATATGTATATGTATATCTGATTCACTTTGTTATAAAGCAGAAACTAACACACCATTGTAAAGCAATTATACTCCAATAAAGATGTTAAAAAAAAAAAAAGAATATATCTGTTGAAGTGGAAAGCTTTAATATTATACTGGATTTAGGCAAGAATCTCTTAAGCTTTTTATAATTGAAGTGCAGTCGATTTACAATGTTTCAGGTGTACAGCAAAGTGATTCACATATATATATATATATTCTTTTTCACATTCTTTTCCATTATAGATTATTACAAGATATGGAATATAGTGCCATGTGCTAGACAGTAGGTCCTTGTTGTTTATCTGTTTGATATATAGTAGTGTGTATCTGTTAATCCTAAGCTTTCTTTGAATTATTAAAATAACTTACCCCATCATCTGCAAGTTATCTACACCTTAATATATGATTTTACAAATAACTAATAAATGGGTTTGATTCTTTTAGAGCTGCCAAGTAGCCAGTTGTATCACAGCTCCCATGCAGAGCACTACTGAATGGCATCAATCCCTTACAATTACAAAGAACCTATTTATGGGCCACCTACCATACCTACCATGTAGGAAACTACCACCGTGTAACTAATGTGAACCAGACCCTACCAAGACTTTATAGGCTCTTTACATAATTCTGTATTATAGGTAAGGACACCAAGATTAGAGAGGTTAAGTAACTTGCTCAGGTATCCACAGCTTTCATGGGGCAAAAAATTCAAGAGAAACAAGTTGTTTACACTATTCTTTCCCAAGAACTTACAGTTTAAGGAGGAAGACAAATAGCAAAATTATACAGTTATACTTCTTAATATCTGAACATTATATTCATCATTTATAATACTAGGATAAATCTATCCCACAGGTTTGTCATAAAGATTAAATAAAAAATGTGTATGAGGGGAATGATTTATATTTGTTATATACACATACATATTCAGGCACAGGATTTTAAATGCCATGTCTAATGTACAAATTCCTGATGTAATTGGATTCTTCAGCATTCTTTCAAAATGATGTATCACTTTCCTCACCACACTGTTAACGAGCAAAGCAATGAACTTCTCCTATCCTTCCCTTTGAGGTGCTTCACAGTGAATATTGAAGGTAGCTGTCTAATTCTTACTACCCAAGGCACTTTGTACTGAGTTTAGCCACACAGACTCATATAAAAGTGACAGTATGTAAGGTCCTCTGTGAGACTGTGAGTTTCCTGAAGGCAGAAGCTATCATTCTGGTTGTTACAGTCCATTAACACAGAGTCTGAAACATTGAACAGGAGTGTGTCCAATATGTCAATATTTCCCATAATAATTTACATGAACATAATCAATCAAATTACAGTAACTAGAAGTATTATCAAGGCAGAGAATTTCAGAAGGAACACTAGCAAGGAGTGACAGATTCTAGGCTCTAGTCTAAATTTTTATCTCAACACAGCTGCTGACTTACTACAAGACCTTGCACAAGTCACTAACACTTTCTTGAATTTATAGCTTGTTGATCTATCAAATAAATATAAAAATATCTGCTTACCTATTTAAAATAAAGTTATAAATAATAATATTAAAATCTTTTAGAGTTAGAAAAGAGCCAAGAGATTTCTTCCTTCCCATCACAACCTCATTTAAAGCTGCCATGCAAAAATACTGAGTTGACAAAATAGAGAAAATTATTAGTTATCGAGCCAAGATTTCTTGCTTCTCATTCCAGTCCTATATTTACTGTATTATTTTACTAGGAAAAACAATTATATGTTAAATAAGTACAATCTTATTTAATGTAAGATTATTTAGAATTTAATGTAAATTCTAGAGTATGTTCCAAATACGAGGTATATATTTGAAACATACTCTAGAATTTACAAAACAATTGAATAACTGCTAATCGCCCTATAGGTTACCCATCCTCATTCTGACATTTTACAGGAGAAAACATGGGCTCAGTAAATTTAGGATGAATTATCCAAAGTCACACAGCTCACAAGGGGCTGAGCTAGGACTTGGACTCACTATCCTGTCTTACACTTTGTTCAACTTTGAATAGATGTTGAAGTACTTGCTGAATACCATGGCTGTGTTATATTCTAATTAAATGAGCTAATCTTGGCATTGTTTCCCATAACATTTAGGAGTAAAATTTTCCTTTTGTTTTCATTCATAGATCCTAATATTTTCTATTGAAAGTATTATTTTCATCACTTGTAAACCATGAAATTAAGCTATTTTTCTCCTACTTAGTAAAAAGCTGTACCTTAGTGGAGGAGAACATGGAGGATTCATAAACAGAGGAAATGTCTCAGTCTTACCAGGCATATTTTTGCAAAATTAATTTAATGGAATATATAACAGTTTATAATACAAGACATTCACAGAGCAGCAGGGTACAATATTATAAGTGTAATTAATAAGAAAATACTTAACCTGCCTTAAGGTAGAAAAATTTGTGGAATTCTCTTTCAGTAAAATTTTCCAAATTCCAAATTTCCAATTTGACAAAAAATCAACAGGTTTTTAAGATTTTATTTCTAAGCTATGAATTAGGTCTAAGAGGTGAAATCTCCTGATAGGTTAGGTTTAGGGCAAATTTATCTCTTAGTGGCCAAGTTCACTGCGTAAGGTAAGTGGCTCTTCTGATATGTGGTAAAAGTGTAAGAATATTTGTTTACACATGCCAATGAGGTAGCTAGGAAACTACAGGTGAACTTGGTTTTTCTAAAATAAACTCTGGTAAAGCAGAAATATGTCCTGTAAGTTTCAGGCATACTTATGTAGCCTGTATCACCTTAAGACACACTAGGTGAATAAGGAAACAGAAGAGATTTTCATAATATAGAGAATACCAGAATTTAGTAATATAAAAAGAAAAAAAAATCAGCAATTGACTGGGACAAAATATAATATTATAGTTACACTGAAGAAGAAACAGGTTATTCTGACCATTTAATGCTAACTTCCAACATACTGAAATTAGTGATTTACATAAGTTTCTCTGATAGATACAAAACTATTATAATTGTTGTTGGCCTAATTAGAATTTCAAAGTTAAACTATTTCACATGACATTATTTCTTGATTATTTTATCTCAGTGAGTATTACCCTACACAGTGTAGGTGGGCCTCATTCAATCAATAGAAGACCTTAGAGAAAAGATTGATGTTTCCCAAAGAAGAAGAAATTCTCCTCAAGGCTGCAACATAGTAACTCTGCCAAAGTTTCCAGCCTGCTACCCTGCTGAATTCGGACTCAAGACTGCAACATTAACTCTTGCTTGTTTTTCCAGCCTGCTGACCTGATCTACAAATTTTGGATTTGCCAGTCTTCACAATCACATGACACCATGAGACAATTCCTTAAAATAAATCTCTCTCTCTCCATATGTATATATATATATACTATAACACATACACATATACAAAACCTATTCTGTCTCTCTGGAGTGCCCTGACTAATATACTCTTCTACCCATATTCCCCCAAACCTATGAACCTAGGAATTTTTAACCTGTTAAACTGTAAACCACTCTAAATCCTTATGAAAGAGGCTGAGTGATACATTAATAAGCAAAATAAATAATAATGTAACACACATGAATATTCCAGGCATAATACTCTCACAGAATTCCAAAAACAAAGATAATACCCTGGCCTAAAATGCTTTTAGCAAATGTGGAATTCAAGTTGGAAACAATAAAATGGATAGAGTTCGAACAGATAAAAAATAAAATAATATGAAATATAGAGTGTTGCTAGTGAGCAGAAAACAACCTAGAATTGGGTTTGCCAGCTTACTTCTCACATTCAGAAAGGCAAGAGCAGGCCACTCCATACGGATTGATGGTTTCTTTGGAGGGGCAGTCAGGGGAGATTAAGTATTATTAATACTAGACATTCGTGTATCTTCAGTTAAGAACACTTCAAATTCACTCAGCCTTTGGTACATATCCAGCAAACATTTGCTGCCACTTCAGTGATACAGGTTATGCACTACACATGATGTCTGCTGAGGGTACAGCCAGGGGCTGAAATGCAGCCTGTGTCAGCTCTTCAAGCTGGGACTGCAAGCCCTAGGATGGAAGGGAGCCCCTTCTAATTGCCCCCAAGTTCCCGAGGTGCCAGAGGCAGCCCTGACACAAATATGCTCTTAGGCTTCTTTCTTCTCTTTTACTTCAACAATGGATATCTCTGTTCCTATTCTCTTCATCTGACTTTCTCAGAATATGAAATAAATCTTATTTATGAGCTACATTGGCAATGCTGTTACAATGCTTAAGCCTTAACAAGTAAGGTCATCTTCTATTGAACATGCACACATAGTGATTAATAAGATGAGTGTCTTAGTCTGTTCAGGCTGCTATAACAAAATACCACAGATGGTTGGTTTACAAACAACAGAAATTTATTTCTCACAGTTCTAGAGGCTGGAAGTCAGAGATCAGGGCCCTCTTCTTGGTTGCAAATTTCTCCTTGTGTCCTCACATGGCAGAAGGGGTGAGTTAGCTCTCTGGAGTCTCTTTTATAAAGGCACCTCCACAAGGCCCCACCTCTTAACACCATCACACTGGACATCAGGATTTTAACATATGAATTTTGGTGGGACACAACATTCAGACCTTAGCAATGGGCAAATTCTTTCCATGTAACTACTCTGGGGTTTAGATTACTAACTTTTCTTACTTTTTTAGTATCCTTTATCTCTTATTCCTATACCCCTTTAAAGAAGGAAAAACTTCAATTCTTGTATTTTATATTTGTAAGGCTATGGAAGAACAGAAAACTAAACAAAACTCTTTCCTTTCCTGTTCCTTGAAAAACACTTTTGCTTTATAATTGGAATTATTCTCTCAAGGTCACTTAATATGACCAAATTATATTATCCTCCACCTTTTGAAACAATCTTATAGTATTTCATAATATTTGAAAATTGAGAGTGTATTTATCACCAAGTAAGGTTAAATTGCTAAGGGGAATAGCATTTGCCAAATGCCTAAAATATAGAGATCAATATATTTTAACCTACAGAAAACACACCAAGATTATGGTCACATTTAATACACACCATCACTTATGCCAGCTGAAGTTTTAAAAAGCTTCCTGCCTAGACTTAATACTTCAATTCAACTTATCTATATATTTTGGGTGATTACTGTGTACCAGACTCTACAATAAAACTGAGGCATCCCTACAAAACTCTCTTTGAACAGAAGCAACAAAGAAGAAAAAGTCATGCAATCCTGACTTGGTAACAGATGTAGGCTGGACTTCGGTTGACATTGTCTTTGTGAGGGGGCACTGTTGAACAGCCCCCCACCTTTCCATTCTTAGGAATAAGATGTACACGTAGATCAAATGGGAATCCCAGCATCTTTCAGAGAGTTGTGTTTGTTTATTCATTCAACATGAATGAATACTTATATCTTTCAAACTATATTTGCCTGATCTTTAGGATGACATAAATGTAAATCTGAGGTGTAAAAGGTTCCCCCAAAATGCAATCTGTTTTGAAGTAAAACTTTATGTTACTATCCACACTTTCCCTATTATGTATTTCTTCAAAGTAAAAAGTAAATTTTTTTAATATATATATGTAAATACATATGTATATGTACATGTGTGTACATGGTGTTTGATAATTGATTGCATCATCATCATCATTTTTACTACTTAGTGATAAAAAATGTTGATAAAGGTCCTACTAGTGATTTCCAAAAGGGGTAGTTTTTAAGCTTTAGGTCAATTATGTGAACTTCCAAATTTACATTCTTATAAATGAACTTTTAAAGTCAATGGAGGAATAACAATTATGTAATGTGGGAGAATGGTAAGAAAAATGTATGGGGAATAACTATAATGACCTTAAAATCTAAATGAGAGTGAGCAACACAGAAAAAGGTGGTAAAACTAAAAGAGAAATTTTAGTCTCTAGGAGATTAAAAATGTTTGAGCTCTTAAGCTATCATCTATTTTTATTATATCTGAACCCTGTAAAGCAGCCAGTTCCTTACACACATGCACACACACACACACAATTTATTATTTATTCTCATGCATGTGCCAAATGTTGTAGGCTACAGAAGATTCTAATAATTTGCCTCCTAGCAAAGGAAGAAGGCCACTTTTGACATATGTTTTGAACAAAGCCACACATATCTTGTTACTTAAATTTCTTTCACATACCTAAAACTCTCTATGGTCCATGAGGTAGAGTCCAAAGCTCTAGGTCATTTGCCTTTTAGCCCTTGTTTACCTCTTATCTTCATTTCTAACTCACCACTTCTTCCTTTGCTCAGCAAAACTTCTACATCCAGGTTGAAATAATATCTCACAAAGTGATTATTTTAAGAATTAAATAAGACTCTCTCTCTCTCTCTCTCTCTCTCATATATATATATATATATATATATATATATAGGCACACACACATACACCCACACTAGTGCAGTATACATAATAATATAATTAAAATATTTGGTAGACATCAATGGCAATCTACCCTTGTAGTATTGTTTTTTTTTTTGTTTTTTTTTTTTTGCGTTATGTGGGCCTCTCACTGTTGCGGCCTCTCCCGTTGCGGAGCACAGGCTCCGGACGCGCAGGCTCAGCGGCCATGGCTCACAGGCCCAGCCGCTCTGCGGCATGTGGGATCCTCCCGGACCGGAGCATGAACCCGCGTCCCCTGAACCGGCAGGCGGACTCTCAACCACTGCGCCACCAGGGAAGCCCTGTAGTATTGTTTTTACATTCGAAGAAATATGATCATGATCTCATGTGCATGGTTACCTGGTGTGGTTCCCTGAACTCGAAACAAGTAATAAAGTCACCCTGCTAGATCTCGAGTGAAAGAAAATGGTATCTTACATAAACCTTATCTAAATCAAACACATTAGATACAGTCATATAATATACATGTGTGTGTGTATATATATATATACACATATACACACATATATATACACATATATACATATGTATAATGTTATCTTGACCCAGTTTCTAGTGCCTACCTAGACAGCAGTCAGTTCCCCTTCTTGAATACCTGATTAAGTTTACTTCCCAATCCTTTCACTTAACAGACTTTTATGCTCTGGGCTGCGATGTGCCAGCTCTAATTGTCCCAGGGGCAGGTATCACACAACTAGTACTTCTATACTCCTGCTGACCCTGCTGAAAATATTGGAATTAGCCAATCCTCAGGAAGTCTGAGAAATCTAGCTTATACCACCCCATCTGAAAAATGTTAAGTTGCCCCCTACAATTCCAGCTTATTGTTACATGACCTCTGGGTATAACCCCTGTGTGCTTCTGCCTAGCAGCCTTCTCTCTTTCAAATCTGTGAGTAATAAAGAGTCTGCCTTCCATCTGCCCAGTGTCAATGTGTTGTGTCCCAACATCAAATAAAATCCTTAAATCTAATAAAATAAACCCATCTAGTATTTTCAGTAGCTAAAAAAGAAATTAATAAAGAAATAATTGATTAAAAGGAAAGAAAATAAGAGACAGAAAAAAGAAAGAAGGAAAGAGAAGGGACAAGGAAAGAAAAAAGGACATTTAAAGAAAGGAGAGGAAAAGGAAAGATAAAAAAAATAATAATTAAAACAGGCTTTCCATTTATACAAGAATTTGGTGCATTTTACTTTACAAATACTTAATTATGTTTACTGAGTATCAATGATGACCTTGACCCACAAGTCCTAACACAAACTAGGCATCAAACAATTTTGTGAGTTAATGAATTCAGTCTTCATTGTTCAATCTTCTTAATCAAAACTATGAAATAGTGTAGTCTATGAGCAGCTGTACAGAATAAGCATATAGTTTCTGCTTTGTGAAAAGGATTTACTTGGTATCTCAATTTTCACTATTGAGAAAATATGTAAGGTGGTATCTAAATAAAGGAAAAACAACCAAAGACAGCCTGAGGAATCATGCCACTGTTTACTCTTTATGTTGTACAAGAAAGAGAATTCTGATACAACGTTTTATTGGAATAGCTTTTACAGGGGACAATGTGTTAACCTGATATATCTCAGACTGTAAGCTCTTTTATAAAGTAAGCTCCATAACTTCGAGATCTTTGAACAATGTCTGATGTATAGTGGGTGAGAGTGAATATACTTGAATGAATGAATGAATCCCGATGTTGACAGCTTCATTCTCATTATATCACAACATAAAGGATTAGAAAACTTTTAAAGAGAGTATAGAATAATGTTTTTCTAATTGGATGTAGAATTAAAGATTATTGATTCCCAGTAGGAAACAGGCAAGAAATCAACATAATAATAAACAATGTAAATAGGGACACATCCTGCCCCCAAGGCTGGGAACCATTGGAAGCCACTAGGTACAGAAAACAAAATCAATACCTTTCAGAAGTCTCTTTCTAAAGCAAATTAGGAATCTGGTGATGTGAATTGTGAAATCAGTACTACTGCAGCAACTTGCATTTTTGTAAATAGGCATTCTGGAGACAACTCCATTGTTTCTCCAGTTAGCAAAGAGATTCCTGAGACAACACAGTTGAAATGGGCCCACTTACTGCTACAGCAACCTTCTTTACTCTGTTTCTATAGACTCTTGAACTTATATTTTGATTTTTCCTCAACTGGCTTTCAAACCATGTAGAAGACAGCATTCTAGGTCTCTGTGGGGGAAATATCAGGATCTAAAGGACACAGTCAAACTGCTAGGAATGTCCACAGGAAATAGCCCTATTGAGGCCTTTCACTGTTACAGGACCATCTGCTGACCATGTGCTTTTCATTATACATTTAGTAAGTTCTTGAGAGTTCTCACCTCTCCTTTTTTATGCCCAATCAGATATATTAATAGTATGGCAAAGCTTTTAATTCTACAAAAGTAATAAACACCTGCTAATGCTTCATCGCAATGGCTTATTACACTAGACTCTTAACTGGTCCCTTTTCTGTCAGTCCTACTGAAGTCAATCTTGCATAGTATTCCTCTTGTCAGATTAATCTTCCTAAATTATTATCTTCATCATAACCTTTTCTTACTAAATTATGTTTTCAGTGACTCCCACTTTCCAAAGATCAAATTCTAAACTCCTTTCCTGACAGTGTGAAAGTTTCATACACCCTTAATTCTTTAAGCACTTCATGTGAATAGTGCTACCAAGTCTTTGCAGTGTCTTGTCTTGCACCCCTTTTTAACTGATTCTTGCCTGTCTCCTAGATTCAGTTCAGTTCTCACCTCCTGCATGGAACCTTTCTATTCCAGTTCAGCTTCCCATGACAACTCTCTTTGTTCTGAAATTAAGGCTTATTCCAAAAACTGTACTACGTATTTTGTCATTGTACTGTTTTTATTTCTGGTTTAATTTATTTTTGGTTCTATGTTCTGTTTCTTTATCATAGTGATTAACTCTATACTTTTTTATATCTGCCCTCTGATTGGACCTGAGTAGAACCCTGCTCACACCCACCCCCAAGTACAAAGGCCCCTCCATGTCCCCTGCCTCTTAGTTTTAGAAAAGCTGAAATCTACCAGGCCTCCCTGGGTCACAAAAGAGCAGTTCAAGCAGTTAATGAATAGGACAATAGAGTCACAGACTCAGTGTCTGATGCACATTCCTGAGTTGTTTTGCAGATACTATAACTGCCACCAGAGGTAAAAAACTAACTGCATGATGACAAGACTACAGCCATGACATAAGCTGCTCCATCCTGAACAGTACCGAAAACTATGGGTAGCACAATTCCAAGAACTGGCCTTAAGAGAATGGGATTAACACTATTGCTCACAATAATCTATGTCATTGTAGCTTGCTCTATCTGTGTATGTAAGTGGGCAACTAAAACTGTCAGCAAAGAAATGCTTCAAACCCATGGCAAACCCATATCTTACACTCTAAGACCTTAACACCCTTTCTCAGCATGAAAAAGTTAAGAAGATGGACATTTGTCCCTAATCTCACAGAAATGGAATGATAGCTGACAGGGTCGAGGGAGAGTGGATTTGTGAGCAGCTCGTTGCAGGAAACTGCCCTCCGCAGGAAACCTCTTTTCTTGTCAAAACTATATTGTAACTAACCTTAAACCAGGTACCCCCATGCTCTGCTCACTTCCGGCCCAAGCACACTTTTCAAATCTTTTGATCATACAATACGTTGCCTAAACTGTTGGCTCTTTCCATTGATCAAAGAAGTAGAAATGAAAAATAAGTAATTAACAGATGATCAGATTTCTTCCCTAGCTTCCCCTTCAGTAATCTCATGAACAAACTGTGTGAACAAACTGTGAACAAGACAGCACCTAAAGAAAGATCACAAGAAGTCAACAAGCCTGCACACAGTGGGGGATGGTAACAACTCTGACCCCCCCCACCCCCATCTCAGTGATTTACTGTGATTAATTTCCTCTTTCCCCCTTTTTCCCTTTAAAAACTTTCATGGCCAAGCAGAACCTTCAGAGATGGTTTTGGGGGACACTGAGTCCACCATCTCCCCAGATTGCCGGCATTCTGATTAAAGGCAACTTTCCTTTCTACCAGCATTTGCCTCTTTCCTGGGTATTGATTTTCGAGTTGTGAGCAGCCAGACCTGAGTTTGGTAACATGATCACCCTAAATAACCATCCACTTCACTTACACTATTACTTCCATCCCAGTAATTTACGTAAAAATGCCCTCATATGCAGTTATTCATTATCCACTCTCCCCCACATTTCTTTTCTTGGCTCTTTATTTGCTATAAAAGCTTCTTTGTGTATACCTTTAAATCCTTTCCTGCCACATCTTTTTTCCTTGCCTGATAAAACTCAAATGATAGGTAAGTCAACAATTTGCCTGCTCCATGTATATATTCAAATAAATAAAATTTTAGAAAATAAAATTACAAAAACTATGCTGACTTTAATTGTGATCTCAAATTTCAAGTGGGAATTCATATAGACTGTACCTAACAATGGGCACCAACCATTTCTCCTATTGCTCTACAATGTATTCTAGTCTTTTCCTCAAGAGGTATTTATTTCTCCTCCTGTTAAATCTGGCCTTATGCTAGATGTATGGTTTTATGTTAGACTTAACCAATAATGTGGTGGAAGTGATTTGGTAACAATGTGTAGTCCAGCCTCTAAAAGGCTCTAAGGATGCTAAAGAAACACAGTGGGGTATGGATTAACCATCCTAGCCTGTGGGATTAGGGAAGGTTTCCTGGAAAGGAGGATCTCATCTAAGGTCGAAATTAACTTGTGAATTAAATTAGGGTTAGGTAATGAGGATGGTAGTATTAGTAGGAATGAATATGTCCATTTTTAATGAAATAACTTCAATCAACTCTTTACATTAAAAAAAAAATCTTGGGCTTCCCTGGAGGCACAGTGGTTGAGAGCCCACCTGCCGATGCAGGGGACACAGGATGCCCTGGTCCGGGAAGATCCCACATGCCGTGGAGCAGCTAGGCCCGTGAGCCATGGCCGCTGAGCCTGTGCATCCGGAGCCTGTGCTCCGCAACGGGAGAGACCACAAGAGTGAGAGACCTGCGTACCACCACCACGACAACAACAAAAAAACTCTTTCACAAATAACACTACCACCTTCCTGCCCCCATGGAACTTTGAGTTCCTAGATGAGGGCTTAAAGACCAGGGTGAAGTATCTGCATTTTGATTTGAGCCATACTAAAAATAAAAAAAAATAGGAAACTGACTTCTAACTGCCTAAAAAAAGAGTCAACTAATATGACTTTTCCCCAGTATAAAGTAAGAGTTGTAACAGAAAATAAAATCCCACTTCTATTTTAGGAAGCTCAGATTTAGTTCTATATAGTTGTTTTTCCCTCTCCAGTTTGCTTAGATGTTTATAAGTTTTAAAGACATGACTCAATACTCATTTGACAATGAAGAACAAATTATGATTAACCAATAATAATTAATATGGCCATTTATTTAGCATTAAAAAATAGGCAGGTGATATATTGGAGATATATTGGAGAGCTTGATACCCTGACATAAACATAAATTTGGTTCCATATTATAAATACTTGTGTGAATGCTTTTGTAAATGCCTCTCTAGTTCAATAGCAGACATGTCCTAAGAGGCATGAAGCAGTGATCAGCTTCCAGGAGTGGTTTTGTATTACTAAACAAAAAGGGGAAACCAGAGAGTGGTGAGCTGAAATTATAGGCCAGGGACAGATCATTGATCTAGGGGGTTTGGCTCAAAAACCCATGCTCCTTAGATGAAAATTTACATTGCTCTTTAAGGCACGACACCTGTATTCCACTTAGCTGTATCCTCCAGTTACAAGTTTACTTTTGCCTCCCATGTATTCTGACCATGTTTCCTTCTGTCCTTTCCTGCCTGTGGCAGGCCTTGATTACTCACTCTTTTCCAACTCCTCAGACATCAAACATTTTTTCTTCCCTCAGTCAAGGCTTATATACAAGACCAATTGTATCCACTCTGATTCAGTGACTCATGGTCACGAATCACCCTCTTGCAGTGTCAACTGTCTCCTCTATCCCTCCTAGGGTCATGATTTGAAGAGCTCAAGCCATTTATACAACTTCTTGTTCTGACACATTTGCTGTGCATCACTATGAGGCTGCTCTTGAAGGAAAAACAAGGCCTGTGAAAGCAGGTTATAATCTATTAAAAAAAAAGAAAAAGAAAAGAACAAAAAAAGCTGATTTCTGTAAGTTAGACCCTCACAAATTAAGGAAAATCAATTAGATTTCTATATTATAATCGATAATGACTAAAACAAAAAAGGTGCTCTTGTCTTTGCTAGTGGTTTAATGACCCTCTTGAAACCAAGCAGAACCTTCCCAAGTACAGATTCCCCTCCAGGTCCCCTTGCCTCTTGTTTGTAGAAAAGCTGAAGTCTCTGAGGCTTCCCCTCATTCATAAAAGAGCAGAGGCCCAAACAGTTAATAATTAGGACAGGGCTTCCCTGGTGGCAGAGTGGTTGAGAGTTCGCCTGCCGATGCAGGGGACACGGGTTCGTGCCCCGGTCCGGGAGGATCCCACTTGCCACAGAGCGGCTGGGCCCGTGAGACATGGCCACTGGGCCTGTGCGTCCAGAGCCTGTGCTCTGCAGAGGGAGAGGCCACAACAGTGAGAGGCCTGAGTACAGCAAAAAAATAATAATAATAATAATAATAATTAGGACAATAGATTCACAGAATCTTTCAGTGTGTGATGTACATTCTTGAGTTGTTTTGCAGATACTATAACTGCTACCAGATGGATAAAGCTAACTGTGTGATGACCAGGCTGTAGCCATGACATAAGATGCTACATTTTGCTCAGTACTAAATCTATGATGAGCACAATTCCGAGAACTGGCCTCAAGAGAATGGGATAACACTATTGTGCATAATAATTTATATCTTTGTGGGCATCAAAATTATTGTGGCTTGTTCTGCCCATATATGTAAGTGCAACTAAAATTGTCAGCAAAGAGATAACCACAGACCCATGTCGATATCCTCCACTTTAAGAATACGGTGCCCTATGTCAGCATGAAGTTACAGAAGATGTACCTTCATTCATAATCCCATAGATGGAATGATGTCTGACAGTGGGGATTTGTAAGCAACTCTTTGTAGGCAGCTCTTTGCAGGAAACCACTCTTGGCAGGAAGCAGCTCTCTGAAGGAGGCCTTTTTGTCTTGTCACTCTAGCAAAGCTATATTTTAACTTAAACTTTATACCAGGTGTCTCCATGCTTAACTAACCTCCAGCCCAAACGCACCTTTCAAATCTTTTGATCACACAATGTCTTGCCTAACCTGTCAATTATTTTCTTAGATTAAAGAAGTAAAAATTAAAAAAAAAAAAAGTAATTATCAGATAACTGGATCCTTTCCCCAGCTTCCCCTTCAGTTATCTTTCCAGCAAACTGTCTGAATGAGATACCATCTAAAGAAAGATCACAAGGAGTCAACAAGCCTGCATGCAGTGGGAGATAGTGAAGAATCTGACGCCCTACCTCAATGATTAACTGAGATTACTTCCCCTTTTGCCCTTTAAAAATCTTTAGGGCCGAGCAGAATCTTCAGAGTTGGTTCTGGGACATGAATCTGCCTTCTCCCCAGGATGCAAGCCTCCTGAATAAAGCAAGCTTTCTGTTCCTATCAGCACTTGTCTTTCAAGTATTGGCTTTTGAGTGGCAAGCAGCCAAACCTGAGTTCAGTAACACTATCAGAATATAGTAATTTGGTTAATTAACTTGAGTTTTACAAGAGTTGCAGTATTTGGGTTCTAATCTAAAAATCTTAGTTAGAATTTATGCTTCAAAAGCCCCCAAATCATTCAGAAATATTGTATATATGATTTGTATTGTTAAAAAACAAAAGGTCCCAAATGGAGTTGCATATGCTAAGCTTCATGTCACCAAATTTTGATTTAACTTAATTACAGTTTTGCTTTCTCAGAAATATCAATAGAATCTGAAACCAGTCAATCAGGAATCGCCTGATCAGCATTAGTGAGGTAATCTGCCTGACAGACCCTTACCATCCTCTAAAGGAAAGTAACCTTACAATAACCAACCCACTCTGTTACCTAGTATAAATTTCTTGTTCCTGCTCCCTTCTGCCTATAAAAGTCTTTCATTTTGTGTAGTTTCTTGGAGCTCCTTTCTATCTGCTTGATTGGATGCTGCCCAATTCAAATTTATTTTTGCTCAAATAAACTCTTAAAATTTGTAGTATGCCTTAGTTTATCTGTTAATGGTTCATAATGCCTTTGGTAGTAAAATATATTCACAAATATAATATTATATTTGTGTTCAGAAACTAAATCCATTAAGGATTTTATCTTTGGAACCATTGAAAAACTGTTTCAAAATACCAACTTGCTGACTCTTCCTGTTTAGAGCCATCATTTTGGTTTATGGATAACTTCAACGATTCTCCTAAAATTAACTTAATTAATGTTTCTGTATAGTCTTTAATTTATTATTCAGTTTTGGAGGTCCATGAACACCATCTGGCCAAAGGCTCTAATTCCTTTGCTAACGATAGGAAAATTTTTCAAATTTCCCTTTCTCTTTCTCTCTCTCTCTCTCTGTCTCTCCATGTGTGTGTGTGTGTGTGTGTGTGTGTGTGTGTGTGTGTGTGTGTGTGTGTGTGTGTGTTTGTGTCTTTGTATCTTGTCTCTGTCTCATATAGGCTCAGAGTGAGCTGTGTGTTTCTTAAAATGTATTGAAAACTACATATTAATCCGTGTATTTGAAAATATACTCCTTTTAAAAAAAATCTCTCCTTGCCCTACTGGTTCTAATCTATAAGAAGAAGGTGGAGTTAAATGTCTTCACTTTTAATTCTATTGAGCCTGAATGAATAAAATGATCGATTTAGTTAATTGTCAGAGGCAGATTACCATAGTAGTTAAATAATCAAACTGGGTGAGTTTTGAAACCTTGGGCAAGAGACTCAGTTTGTTCATACATAAAATATAGGTAATGACAGATGATTGTGGAAATTAAATAAGTTAATAAACATAATACACACTTAGAACTGTGCTTGACAAGTAGTAAGTACTATACAGGCATAAGCTAATATATATATTTTTTTACCATTTAAACATAATACATAATCATAAATTCAGCTTTATTTTAAACTTTTGTTTCTGAAAATTTGTACTGCTTATTATTCAGATCAATTATCTATCTTTATTTTTCCAGTGCTATCTCAAAACTTATTTTTCTTTCTTTTCTTTTCTTTTTTTTTTTTTGAAATATAGTTGATTTACAATACTGTGTTAGTTTCAGGTGTACAGCATAGTGATTCATTATTTTTAGAGATTTTACTTCATTAAAAGTTATTACTAGATAATAGTTAGAATTCCTTGTGCTATACAATATATATTTTTTGCTTTTATATATATATATATATATATATATATTTTTTTTTTTTTTTTTTTTTTCCTTTTTTTGCCATACGCGAGCCTCTCACTGTTGCGGCCTCTCCCGTTGCAGAGCACAGGCTCCGGCTGCGCAAGCTCAGTGGCCACGGCTCACAGGCCCAGCCACTCCACGGCATGTGGGATCTTCCCGGATTGGGGCATGAACCCGTGTCCCCTGCATCAGCAGGTGGACTCTCAACCACTGCGCCACCAGGGAAGCCCTGCTTACCTATTTTATACACAATAGCTTGTATCTCTTAATTCCATACCCCTAACATGCTCCTCCTCCCTACACTCTCCCCACTGGTAACCACTAGTTTGTTCTCTGTATTTATGGACTAAAATGTCACCTGCCATACCAGTACATGAAGGATGTTGTGGCCATCAAACCATCAGCCACTACAGCTGTCCCTAATGGTGCACCCTGAAGGGGATCAGGATGGGAAAGTAGAGGACTCTGGCCCTATATAGTTAAGGTGCATATCAAAGGAATGATTTCAATGAGACCAGACTCTTGCATCTTCACATAAAAAGAAAAGTGCTAAATTCATTAACCTGAGATGTCTGGTTTTCTTTAATTAACAGTAAACTTTTGATGTTCTGACTACCTGGTTTTTGTTGCAAAACTCCTATATATCCTGGCTTCTCCCTTACGTCTTTGGAGTAGTATCTCAGAGCTATCTGAGAGGCTTCCTCCTGGACTTGAAGTCCTCAGAAAGTCTGCCAAATAAACATAATTCTTGACTTTTAGGTTGTGCATTTTTCTTTCAATTGACATATCTGTGAGTCTGTTTCTGTTTTGCTATGTACATTTGTTAGCATTATTTTTAGATTTCACATATAAGCGATATACTGTATGATAAACAAAATGTGGTATATATGTATATATATGTACATATAATGGAATAGTACTCTGCCATTTGCAGCAACATGAATGGACCTAGAGAATATTATGGCTAGTGAAATAAGTCAGACAGAAAAAGACACATTAATATTTTATTTTAAATGTACAAAACCACAAATGTTCTAAATTTGGTATCATTTTAAAATAACTTTATGGTGTTATCAGGGAAGAAGAATTTTTCCTCTGTCTTTCTAGGTTCTACTGGCTAGTGTAAGAATTAAGCTAACATGAGCCAGAATAACAGGAGAAAATCAAACCAAAATGTAATTTTATATATATGTATAGAAGAGACCCAGGAAAACTGAGTAACTCACCAAATGGCCAAAGACCTCACCTTAGATATCATCTTCAGCTAAAGACAAAAGAAGACTTTGGGCAAAGTGTTTTGGGACTTCAAAATGAAAGAGGCAATTCACATGGAGAAGGAAAAGCAAATGTGTAGTAACAAATGTTTTCAGGGCCATGCAGAGACAATGAGACACAGAGAGGAATTTTAACAAACAGAATTTGCTGCGTTCCTCCCTGTTTACCACAGCTAGTTCATACTATAGTTATCTATGGTAATAGTTTCCTTCCTGGAACAGGTTCTCTGTCTACATTTTTCTGGCAGTGGGGAAAAGGTCAAAGTTTCTTCTTGAGTCTTTTGGGCCTTGTTTGTTTTCAGTTTGAAATAATCTGTATGCCGCCAGAGACACATTTTGGGGTGGGAAATTTTGATCCCCTACAGGGTTGTATTTTATATTAACTTACTTATGTGGTTGGCATCACTAAGCATTCTTAGTCACTATCAATGAACTCAAACATATTTTAATATTTTCCAATTATTATTTTTTTTTTGATGGGAGATTTGGAAAATGAGTAATGTGTCTTAATTGATTTCTTTCTTTCAAGGACAGAATAAATTTAAATTCAACATGAAAATGAGAAAATTTAGTTTGGGGGAACATTTGATGCACACAGCACTAAAACATTTTTCAAAAGAAACCAACTATAATCACTTATATTCAATGACAGATTTGGGGTTTTTGCCATGCTCTATCTTGACATAGAGCTTATAAAACAAAGAACAAATCAAGATATTGAAACCAAGAAGGACCCTATGGGGATCCTGGGCATGGAAGCCTTTCTGTCCCCCATTTCTTGTTTGTAGGGAACAGACTCCAACCTCCATGACCTTCCCTGAATTCCAAAGTGCAGATTCGAACAGTTGCTAATCAAGGGAGAAGCAGCCAAGGAACCATCTGAGGCAAGATGAAAGGAACCAGAGAAACTCATCAAGAAGATTACCTGAGACCAGATTAGAGAAGTGTAGGCCTGGCACATACCCTAATCTTGTAAGGAACCCCATGCTTGAACTATTGCTATAAAACTCCTCATCAAATCCTCCCAGGTTGAGACACATAGTTTTTCAGGGCAGGAGCCCAATGTATCCCCCTTTGCCTGGCAAAGCAATAAAGTTATTTTTTTCTATGTCATCCAAAACTCTGTCTCTGAGGTTCACTTTGGCACCAATGCACAGAGGCCAAGCTTTCTGTATAAATAGTGCCTGTTTTTTTTTTTTGTTTGTTGGTTGGTTGGTTGGCGGTACACGAACTTCTCACTGTTGTGGCCTCTCCCATTGCGGAAAACAGGCTCCGGACGCGCAGGCTCAGCGGCCATGACTCACAGGCCCAGCCACTCCATGGCATGTGGGATCTTCCCGCACCGGGACACAAACCCGTGTCCCCTGAATTGGCAGACGGACTCTCAACCACTGCGCCACCAGGGAAGCCCAATAGTGCATATTTTTTAATGTAAAATCTTCTCAAAGTTGTTTCCAATACAAAATTTTATTGTTCTTGCCAGCTTTAATTATTATATAATTCACAGAATTTTGTCACAAATACATTTTTTGACAAAGTGGAAATGTTATGAAAACAACTGGGTTCACCTCTTGGTGGGTGTCCAGCTAAAAGACAGAACCAAGCCAAAGATCAGATCAGGAGAAGGAAGGATTTATTAATTGCACCAAGTAAGGAGAACACTGGGGATCTTTCCCAAAGTAGTGTTGCCCAAGCAGCAAAATTGAGGAAGTTTTAAGCTAAGGGTACATGCATATTCATGCAGGGGCTTGAGAGGCTGACAGAGTCCAAGTTTTAGTTGATTGAAGTCATGGAGGTCAGAAGAGGTTAATATCATCATCTGTTAGGTTCCAGTTGGTCTGGTGGTTGACCACCTGGTGAGTTTGAATTCTACAAAACAGCTCAAGAAAGTGCTTCAGGATAGTCTTTACCATTGAAACAGACATGGGAGTTTTTCAACTGATTTGTTGTCTTTGTTGCTGTTACTTCTCTACCTTGATGACAGTTTGTTATTTTGTTCCCTTAAGATCCTTATTGTTCAAGGGCAACCATTCTGGGCAGGCTTAGATCACAAAATGGCTTAGGCCAAAAATGGTGTCCCTTCTGTCAGGAAACCCATGCCTGGTTCTCTCTCTCTGGGGACCCCGTACCCTATCTGCTTACAGGTAAACTGTATAGTTAGAGTGAGGAGAGGTGTGGTATTGCATCATGGTAACATGTGCTGTCCACAATGTTTAACAGCCTTCTAAAATGTCTAAAATAATAACCTGTGTGAAAATCTTGGCTTCTCCACTCATTAATTGTATGATCTTAAACAATTAACTAATTTTGTCTGTGTTGCCATCTGTAAAATGGAGACAATAATTTTTCCTATGTTTTAGAAACTGTGAGGATTAAATAAGATGATATATTAAAATGCTTAGAATATTGCCTGAAGTAAAGTAAGCAGTGTTAGTGAATAATATCACATAAAAATTTTACTTCAAGTAAATATTCCAGAATGATTCTCAAAGGAATAGCTCTATTTCTTGCTGAAGAAAATTTGTGGTACTTTGTGTTATCAAACTCTTGTTTCAGACACTAAATGCAGACTCTACAAATAAACAATAAAACAACACTGAGGTAAACATAACTTTGTCCATAGATTACAGTTGATCCTTGAACACCATGGGGATAGGGGCACCGACCAGACCTTCCACACAGTGAAAATTCACTTATAACTTAGATTTTGGTCCTCCTTACACACTGTTCTTTGGTATCTGTGGTTCCTCTACAACCATGGATTCAACAGTGAATTGTGTAGTACTATGATACTTACTATTGAAAAAAAATTTGCGTGTAAGTGGACCCATGCAGTTCAAACACATGTTGCTCAAGAGGCAACTGTATAAGAAGTTTTAATACAGTCAGCGCTCCACTTCCTCGAGCTCCGTATCTGTGGGTTTAACCAATCACAGATGGTGTTAGTTGAATCTGAGGATGTAAAACTCATAGATACAACTGACTATGGGATGTGAGCATCCATGGATTTTGGTATCCATGGCAGGTCCGGAACCCATCTCCTGCAAGTACTGAGGGATGTCTTTATATAAAATATTCTTCTCTAGTTGTCTGTTAACACTGGCACACACCAAAATTATATACCATAAATCTGAGGGCCAAGACATGTAACTTCCTGTTTTGCTTCTATTTTCTTCTACTGTGTCAGGACTCTTAGATGAGGAAATAGGGATTCTTTTCATTTTACCCCAGAGTATATTCATAAGTGATTAAATAAGTGGTGAGAGCATTGGCCCCAGAAATGAAGGGAGAGGCTTGAAGTGCCACTGACATCATGTTCAAAGGGGAATAATGCTAAAAACAGCTTCACATTTACTTGAAACTCAGGGTATGCCCTAGATTTATATATTTGACTATTCTGGAATAGTCTTGTGTTTTTAAAAAGACTAATGGGAAATATTTGGAGATTGCTTCCCAACCATCAGGTTTGAAAGGCCACATCATTACAGAAGTCCTGGTCATGAAAATCTACAGTCTGTGTGGTTTGTGTTTAATAAGGATTGTACGAATTTACTCTTAGACTCTTCAAAGTGGTCAAAAAAATAGGCACAACTAATGACCTGAGAGAGAATTTCTAAACACTAGAGACTGAATGACATGAAGATATACTAGGGGAACTCATTTTACATAATGCATGTTTCTGAAATATATGAAATATGTATCATTTTAAAACCTTAATGAATTAAAATTGACCATAGTCAGTCTTTGATAAATATATTCCTTTCCTCTTTGTTTTTCCAATAAATTAAGGGAAGAGAAACTTATCTAGGATTAGATTAAATGGTGAATACTTATTTCATTGTGATTTTAATAGAACATTTTAGTTTTGGATCAAAGGACCACCCACAGCACCTGAGTATCACCCAAATTATTTTTTAAGAACCAAGTTTTAAAATAATTAAAAAAGGAAAATCCTTCTCAGTGACATGCTAAAAATATATCTTTATGGGAATATTTTGAAAAAGGCTCTTTAGCATATATTCTTTGAAAATAGCTATCTAGCATAGTTTTCAAATGATATCTCTCTTCTTTGAAAAAATTCAGTTTCTACACACAATTTCACTTCATCTAATTTTGGCTTTTCATTCTCTGAAGTTCAAACAGTGCCTCTCATACAAATCTCAGTGCTTCTGTGCCAAGTGTGAAGGGAGTATGATATAGGGGAGCAAAACTTGCTACCCCAACTTTTCTCTTTGGCATGTGGATTATTTCAAGCTGAAAACAATCAAGGCCCAAAATACTCAGGAAGAAACTTTGACCTTCTCCTTAACTGCCTAAAATAATTTACATATCAACTAATCTATGACAAAGGAGGCAAGGATATGCAATGGAGAAAAGATAGTCTCCTCAATAAGTGGTGCTGGGAAAACTGGACAGCTACATGTAAAAGAATGAAATTAGAACACTCCCTAAATATAAAAATAAACTTAAAATGGATTAGACCTAAATGTAAGACCGGACACTATAAATCTCTTAGAAAAAAAACATAAGAAGAACACTCTTTGACATAAATCACAGTAAGAACTTCTTTTGGCCTACTTCCTACAGTAATGGAAATAAAAACAAACAAACTAAAAATAGGACCTAGTGAAACTTAAAAGCTTTTGCTCAGCAAAGGAAACTAAAAACAAGACAAAAAGACAACCCTTAGAATGGGAGAAAATATTTGCAAACGAATCAATGGACAAAGGGTTAATCCACAATATATATAAACAGCTCACACAGCTCAATATTAAAAGAACGAACAACCCAATTAAAAAATGGGCAGAAGACCTAAATAGACATTTCTCCAAAGAAGACATACAGATGGCCAAGAGTCACATGAAAAGCTGTTCAACAGCACTAAATATTAGAGAAATTAAAATTAAAACTACAATGAGTTATCACATCACATCAGTTAGAATGGGCATCATCAGAAAATCTACAAGCAACAGGCACTGGAGAGGGTGTGGAGAAAAGGGAACCTTCTTGCACTGTTGGTGGCAATGTAAATTGATACAGTCACTTTGGATAAGAGTATGAAGGTTCCTCAAAATCTAAAAATAGAATTACCATATGACCCAGAAATCCCACTACTGGGGAAATACCCTGAGAAAACCATAGTTCAAAAAGACACATGCACTCCAATGTTCATTGCAGCACTATTTACAATAGCTAGGTCATGGAAGCAACCTAAATGCCTATGGACAGATGAATGGATAAAGAAGATGTGGTACATATATACAATGGAATATTACTCAGCCATAAAAAGGAATGAAATTGGGTCATCTGTAGAGACATAGATGGACCTAGATACTGTTATACAGAGTGAAGTAAGTCAGAAAAAGAAAAACAAATATTGTATATTAATCCATATATGTGGAATTTAGAGAAATGGTAGAGATGAACCATTTTGCAAGGCACAAATAGAGACACAGATGTAGAGAACAAATGTATCAACACCAAGAGGGAAAATCAGCAGGTGGTGGTGGTGGTGGGATGAATTGGGAGTTTAGAATTGACATATATACACTAATATGTATAAAAAGATTAACTAATAAGAACCTGCTGTATAAAAAACAATAAAATTCATAAAAATAAAAATAAATCAGTTTAAAACTAAAAATAATTAAAATAAAAATAAATAAAAGAATTTACATAGAGGGCCTATTCCTGGAATAGAGCTAACACCAGAGATATCTGCAAAGAACATGAGCTAGGGGTGGTGGGGAAACTCTAGGCAGAACCTAAAGATCAGAGACTGCTCTGTGTCCCCTTGTCTCTGCATGGCCTAGCAAACATTTGTTTACCAAACTCTTGCTTTTCCATCTCCATGTGAGCTGCCTTCCTCCCTTTGAAGTCCCAAACCACTACTCCCAACATCTTTTTTGTCTTTAGCTAAAGACAGTATTTAAGATGAGGTCTTCTGTCATTTTGTCAAGTTAGTTTTCCTGGGTCTCTCCCATGTACACATGTTATTAAACTTCTGTTTGATTTTCTCCTGTCAATTTGTCTCATATCAATTTAACCCTTAGACCACCCAGTAGAACCTAGAAATGTAGAGGAAAATTCCCTCCCCAACAATGGCAACACTGTTTGCTGAGGCCAGCCAGAATGAGGAAAAATTGTGAAAGGCAAATTTCATATCAATTTACACAGGTAATTATGCAACTAAAATTTCAGATGTTTTCTTCCCTTTGCTGGACCAATTTGAGACTCTAAAACAGACTTCAGTTGATTTCTACATGATCAAGTCTTCTACTTAATCTTGGAAGCATGCTTTAAAAAACTTAGCTTGCCTGGTGCACGCAAACTTTTATCACTTGATGTACAATGCAAATTCCATCTTAATTCAATACAATTAACCTTAATGAGCCCTTTATGATTGCTCCTTATAGGAACATACATAAAGCTTGTAATTACAATGACCTGCTTTTGTCATCTAAAGCCAGATAAGATAGCACATGATGACACCCATTCCTTTAGTGTCCCTGTGTTTTTATAATATTTTTAAGATGTTGTTATTCAGCCTATTGGAGTCAACCAATATTTATGGTGAATTTACCAACCACTAGCTGAAAGATTGTATCTTTTCATGGCTAAAAAATACAAGTCCTGTGGAACCAGATTGCCTCGGTTCAAATTCCAGCTCAAAAAATCACTAGCTATGAGATTTTGACCTCATACTCCCAGATGAGTAACTTCCTGTCAAAGTTCTCTGTACCTCATTTTCAATTTGAAAATTTTGGATAATGATAGTAACTACTGTCACAGAATTGTGAGGAGTGAATTAATTAACAAATGTAATGGCTGGGAACAATGTTTGGCAGTAAGTATTCAAAGAGCCTTATAATTATCAGGTGAAAAACATCCAGTGGTGTTGCTGTATGGAAAATATAAAAATGAATAAGCACTGCAAGGAGCTGGTTATCTGCTAGGGTGTCTGGATGAAGTTGAAACACAGATAAGATGGATATTTTTCTCTGCTTTGTACTTCAAATATGTGCTCTAAGGTAGATTGTGACATTGTTGAGAGTTAAGGGAAGGGAAGAGAAAATCCAGTTGAGAGGAATTTGAAAGAGAGAAAGAGAGACAGAGAGAGAGAAAGAGAGGAAGTATTTTGTATCTCTCCTGAAGAATAAATACAATTTCAATAGGCAGAAGCCAGAGCAGATGCTGGGACAGGACACCTATCACATGAATTGCTGGGCTGGCCCAGCTTAGGGCATGTTGAAAGGCAGGAAGTTTTCCAGGTTGATTAATGAGTCTAAGGTGTGTGTAAAAAGGTAGAGTGAGATAAACCTGGAAAGATATTCTGGGGCACAGACATCAAGTATTCAGACTATTAGAACTAATATTTTGGATTTAAGTTGGCACATACTTAGCTTTGGGTTTAGAATGACACGGGCTGGAACTCTGGCTCCACCACTTGATGGATCATTGGTCCTTAGAAAGTCAAAAACTGTCTGAACCTCAGTGTCATCATTTCTAAAATGATCTACCTCATAAAATTATTTAAATAAAATATGTGTGTATATAATCTGAAAGGGAGCATAATTTGTCACCCCAAAATATGCCCCTTTCATTTTAGGGTGATTATTTTTAAGAAAAGCAGACACAAGAGAAGCTCTGAAAGCTGAGTAGAAGTTACATTTTCGTAAGAGAAATTTACATTGATAAAGACAATCTCCATTTGTAAAGGTGTCCTCCTCTTTGTACCAGGAAGAAAGGAGTAACCAAATCTCTAGAAATTCTTATCAATGGAGAGGCACAGACTTATATCTGCAGAACAACTATACACTTGTTTACTGTGTTTTTCCTGGTATCTCCCATAACTGGTCTCTCCCTACCCCTCAACCACAACATCTCTCTTTGGTCTAGCTGAAGATACTATTTAAGATGGTGGCTTGGAATATTTTGGAGAGTTACTCAGTTTCCCTGGATGTTGCCATGTATATAGGAATTATACATGTTATTAAAATTCTATTTACTGTTTTCCTATTAATCTTTCCTTTTTTTATTTATGGTGGAGGGGGAAGTCTCAGCCAAGAACCTAGAATGGTAGAGGAAAAATTATTTTTCCATGTATACATACACCTATACACACACACATAACACTTATTGTGCTTGCCAAACATTATTGTAGATATTATAGGCACCATGATAAATAGCAAAGACAAAAACCTTACCCACTTGAAATTTGTAATGGCAGCAGAGGGGCAAAGAATATACAATAGACAAAATACATAAGGAGAACATATAGCGTATTAGGTGGTGGTGAGTGCTATGGAATAAAAAAACAGGGCTCAAATACAGAATCCAGGTATTGTGGTGGAAGCTTGGAGACACATTCTTTGTTGTTTTTATTTTATCTGGGAAATAGGAAGCTGAGTCATCAGCTGTGAGTGATGATGGGGATAGAGGAGTTGGAGGTTGGATTAAAGAAAAGAAGATATGGAATGATTACCCTGGACAGCAAAAAGGTGATAGAAACAATGGATTGTAGATTCCAGTGGAGTCAAAAGACTTGGAAAGGAAAGGATAGAGTGTGTTATTTGGGAAACAATAGGAGAGTGTGTGTGTTTAGAAAGTGATTAAGGTTATTGGTAAGGACAACATCTAGGATATGACAAAGGGAATGGGTATCTGAGGAAATGTAGAAGATGAGACCATTAAGAGAGAATGAGGAACTAATAGGGCTAGATGTCAGTATGTGGATATTGAAATCACTAAGATTATGACAAGAGTGATGCCAAAAGCTCAGCTTCTCTGTACACCATTGCCAAATCATATCTCGGAGACAGAGTTTTGGGTGAAGTAGAGGACAGTCTTAGTGCTTTGCCAGGCAAAGGGGAACACAGCAGGCTCCTGCCATAAAAAACTATGTGTCACGGGGCTTCCCTGGTGGCGCAGTGGTTGAGAGTCTGCCTGCCAATGCAGGGGACGCGGGTTCGTGCCCCGGTCCGGGAAGATCCAACATGCCGCAGAGCGGCTGGGCCCGTGAGCCTTGGCCGCTGAGCCTGCGTGTCCGGAGCCTGTGCTCCGCAGCGGGAGAGGCCACAATGGTGAGAGGCCCGCGTACCGCAAAAAAAAAAACAAAAAAACAAAAAAAACTATGTGTCCCAACCGGGGAGGATTTGATGAGGAGTTTTATAACCATAGTTCAAGGGTGGGGTTGCTGACAAGATTAGGGTGTGTGCAGGGTCTCAGGTGGTCAGTTTCCTAATCTTGATGAGCTTCTCTGGTTCCTTTAATCTAGCCTCAGGTGGTGGTTTCTTGGCTGCTCTTCCTTTGATTAGCAACTGTTCATATCTGCATTTTGGAACTCAGGGAAGGTCATGGAGGCTAGAGACTTGTCTACTAGAAACAGGGGACAAAAAAGCCTCTGTGCCCAGGAGCCCCACAGGGCCCCACTTGGTTTCAAGAGTATTGTTGGAAATAAAACAACAATGAGCAAGGAGCTCAAATCTTTAAGGTATCAAAAGGAGTAAATGAGGAGTTGAAAGTTGATTGCAATGAGTAATGGATAGTATCAATATATTGTCTGATGTCATGACATTCAAAGCTTATGTTTTTCTGTTTGCTTTGTTTGTTAGTTTGTGTTTCCTAGAGAGAGGTAGAGAGAATAATCTGAAAGCAGCAAAGAGAAGTAAGGAGGACACTTCTTTCATCTCCATGACAGAATGTCTTAGGAGAGGAGCAGCTTTCTGCTAGAGCACAAAGCTTGAGTAAATAGTATTGAGAAAAGAAGTGCAGGATTTGTGGGTTTTGCTTCTGACTCTGAGTTCCAGAGGTTAAAGTGTTTCAGGAGTGTAGGTAAATGGGAAATGGGATCAAATAAAATGGTGTAGATGTCCCTATGGGAATCAGAATGCAAGGATGACAGATGATTGGGAATCCTGATAGACTCCAAATACATAATACGTGTGTGAGGGTAGGACTGGAGGTCTGAGGGTTGTGGGTACAATGAAGGATAGGGTCTTACCAAGAATACCTATAACTCTCTGGCCAAAACCTGTTTCTTACCTCTCAGCATGTTTACTCTTCCTCATACTTTGAAAGGACTGGGACTGACTTGAATTTCCTTAAACTTCCAATCCCTTGCCTCAAAATCTTGCTTCATCTTCATACTTTCTCTCCCTTCTACTTTTGTTACATTATAAGAAACATATTTTACATTTGTATACATTTTACCACTACAAATACATTTTTTTTACAAACATTTCAATATATCTTCACACAAAGTTCTGAGTTTAAGTGACCCTATTTAAGTGACACATTTAAGTGACCTTAAATAAGACACTCTATGGTGATCTTAATCTTACTTTGTACTCTCTTCTTTGGAACTTCATTCTATCAATCATTTTTTTCTTTCTTTTGAGTTTAAGAGCTATTTTTTTCTATTATAAGTGAAAATCCTTGAGGATGATGATGTTCAAAAACCAGTACATGGGTAGAGTAGGTGAAAGAGGGTTGAATCCTGGCCTTACTACTATAGGACCTTGAGCAAGTTACTTAATACATATGAAGAGTATTTTTCTATATAGCTATTGCAGAATTAAACATGGCAAAGTCTGTGACAACATATTTGGTACATAGAAAGATCTCAGTGAATGGCAATTAAGATTAATTTTTTTCACCTTGCTAGCTCTCTAGAGCATTTGATGCTACAGATTACCATTCTCATGTTTTGTTCGTCTAAAGATCTTGACCAGTCCAGAGATGCAGGTCAAGCTTCCGTCTTAGTCTTTTTTCCCTTTGTGCTTTCTCTTTCTCTCAGCTTTACACATTCATACAGCCACAAGAAGCATCCCCAAGCTGAAGATTCCCAAATTTCTCTTCCAAGATTAAAATACATTTTACTCATTTATATTTGGCTCTGAAACTGGCTATATATCAGAATTACTAAGGAAATCTAAACATCCTGGATCCTCTCCCAGATCAGAATCTCTGAGAATAGCATCTGTTTATACTGATATTAAGACAGATTTAGAAACTAACAATATATTTTTTGAACAAATTAGCTTGTCAAAAGTGCATTTCTGTTTTTTCCCCATTGCTCCTAACAGTGCAGTTGTGATTAATAAATATTTATTGATTGAATAAATGAATAATTAATACAATATAGAAGACAATGGAAAAAGCTTAAAAGAATAATCATGAAGAATGAGGTTATTAGCAAATAAATGAAATAACTCCTGAAGATGCTTGATGACTCCTGAACATGATTTGTTGGCATGATCAAATGGAAGTCCACTAAAAGTTAAATAATATTCTTCAGAAAAAGTTTGGTACTTCATAGTGAGAAAACCAATAAAATGAAGGAAAAAAATCCATGGGGGTGGTAATTAGCAATGAAGGATAGCAGAACAAGGTAGGAAAAGTTCTAGGGTACTTCTGAGTGTTGACTTGTCATGGCTGTATTAAATCCATGCAACTCAAACTACTTTCTCCAACTATAATTTTCTCTGAATAATAAGGTGTTCAAATTTCAGGATCTTTTTGAATATTCCCCAGAATCATTTCATTCAGTATAATATTTAAAGTACTTATGACCGATTGAATTATGACAATTATTTTTCTGTATATGCATTTGAAGAACACCTGGGTTTTCATATTTTTCTATCATCTTACTATCATTCATTTTTAGAACCAGATTTTGGATATATTCACATCTTACCTCTGACTTATCTGTATTTAACTAAAGAAATGCTGATTAAAAGTGTTTAATTTAAAAAAGTTTAATTCAGGGCTTCCCTGGTGGTGCAGTGATTGAGAGTCTGCCTGCCGATGCAGGGGACACGGGTTCGTGCCCTGGTCTGGAGCCTGTGCTCCGCAACGGGAGAGGCCACAACAGTGAGAGGCCCGCGTACCGCAAAAAAAAAAAAAAAAAAAAAAAAAAAAAAACACTTTAATTAAAAAATAAAAACATAAAAAACCACATACCTCTCTTCCTCATCCAAAAGACACAATAGAAAACTATATTCTTAATTTTTTTCTATATTATGTTTTATACTTCTAAGAGCATTGTATTGGTAATGCACATGCATACTCTCTAGCAATAACTCCCCTACATTGTATCTATAAGCAGGTACAGCAATTCTGAAAATTTATCATGACATTTTAAATAGTTAGAAATAAACAATATATTGGCAATTATTATTAATCTATACTATATCCCAGTCCTTTCCTTGGTCTTCTATATTCAGAAGAAAAGTGACAACCTTGGATTTACTCTCCCTTTAGAAAATTCAACACACATAACAAAGTTAAAAATTAAAACTACAAATAGTACGGGCTTGCAAGTGTTATTACAAAAGGACAGAAAAATAATTGGCAAGCTATCCAAAAACAGCAAATATAGATGTACACTGTGTGGATTCCAATTCTACAGGGTAATAAGCAAAGGGAAAAACAATTGGTAGAAGGAATGCTCCATTTTAATTTTGCCAATGCTACTATATTTTAAAAAATAGTACAGAAATGAAAGCATAGTTGATTCACTTAGCTACTCCCCTGGTATGCTTCTTGAGTGTGAAATTACATCTTAAATATGTTTTTTATTTTCTCCAATAACACACTGCATTTAGAACGATACTTAAAAATAAAACATTTTCATTAAAAAAATATATTGAATGAATGAATATCTGAAACACAATTTTATTCATTCTACTAACATGTTCTTGGGATATATTCTTCCTTTAGAGTTAGGAGACATAAACTATTTAAATATAGCCCCTAAAAATTTTGAGTTCTAGCCTTACCCCATACAAGAGTTGGTTTGCAGTATTAATTCTGTGAACACTGAGGGAGGGAGGTTTATTACAAGCTATAGGGGCTGCATGCCGTTTGAGATAGAGTATATATAAAGAGGAACAGGGAAGTGGTTGAAGCTGATGAGTCCAGCTGGATGTGTTGAGGGTAAGTGGTCTGTAGGACTTGCATAGGAGCAGTTGGGAAGGCAGATGATAAATGTCAGCATCCAGACAAAAGTCTGGCTGGAGATAGAAGATGAGCTCACTCTGAATACTGAAGAGGACTGGCAGAGGAATAGAAAACAAAGATAAGCCTAAATATCATGGAAGCCACAGGAGGCATTCAGAGAGGAGAGAATTTGTGGAAGGAACATTCATTAGTTTAAAATGCCCCTGTAAAGTCTAGTAAGAAGAGGACAGAAAATTGAATAGTATCTCAATTTGTTAAAAATACTTTAAAATTATTTTCCATGGGCATATTGCTCCACTAGCGATTGTTATAAGCTCACAAGGAATAAACAAAATAGTTCTTGACCCAAGAGAGTTCATAGTTGAAAGACAAAAGAAAACTATATGAAATTTGAGTGATTGCAATATAATGTTAAATTCTAAGATACAGAGTACAACGACTAACATACCTTCTCAGGGCCATTTTGCTAATGAATATCTTCAAATCAATAAGTTTCTTTGAAGTTAAATGACTAAAGTCACATGTGGAAACCAATAATGTTATGGTTATTTGGGAAGTGAATTTCTATACTCGTGCTAATGATTTTTTTCTCTTTATTTCTGACAACAAAAATCATTTGTGAGTCAATGATTCTGTCATGTAAATATATCTTTGCTTGACAAAATTCCACTTCCCTGACACATTAAACATAAATTTTATTTTGGGGGTGGGGCCAATTCATGTATGCATATAATATAAATATTAAAATCTATCAAATAGTTTAAAATCTTCCCAACCTGAACATACAGTGTTATACCAAGTTAGAAGTGATAATCTAAAACACCTGTTCTTGCCTTCTGTACATGTCCTCTTTCTGTCAAGGTCACCTCAGGCATTTTGGGAAGTATTCAATGAGGCTTTTGAAACTAGACAGACATAAACCAGATTTTGGGGTCTACCCTATAATTCCATTCTTGCTCTGACTCCAGTGGACAACATTCATAGCCTTCTGAAGGAGCCTCACCAGTGTCATTATTTTAAAAAAGCCACTGACTATTCTAGCTCTTGGTGCCCTCAAGCTGCCAACCTGTATAGCATTGGAAGGTTCTAGATTTATGTAGGGGTGGGAAGGATGGCCTTATCCTTACCTTTGTCAGCTGGATATAGAGAAATTCTCCTGCTGATTTTATGGACAGTCTCTCAAAACAAAACAAAAAACAGAGATTTTCCAACTACTGGCCTTCACCATGTAATCACTAGATCCCAGGGACTAATCTATTCTGTTCTATTCTATTCTATTCTAATCTATTCAAGCTTCTCTCTTCAAAGTTCTTTCCTTTTTTCTGCTTTTACAAAATAAAATTTTGTATGCAAATCAATTAACTAATATTTACTGAACATTTACTATATGCTAGGGGTCATTCTAAAAACCTTGTATTATCTCATTCATTCCTAAACAAAGTTAGGTATGATTACCATCTGCATTTTGCAGGTAAGAAAACCAAGACTTTAAAAAGATTAACTAAAGGTAGAGCCTGGATTCAAATGCAATCTTTCAAATTCTACAACCCTTGCTCTTAATAATTCTCAAGAGTGCCTCTCATTAAAAAAAAATATTCTCGAGGAGTGAGGCAGCTTGAAGGCAGCTCCCTACGTGAGATGTAGCTCAACCAGATGAAATGGTTAGATACATTAATAATATGTATAAGTATATTTTCATCAAACAAATGATAATCACTTATCAATCAGGCAGAATATAGTGAACATAAGGGATTTATGAATTAAATGGTACTTGGCTGTTGACTTCAATGTCATTTTTCTTTTGGTATGACTCTGGGTTATTTACTGTAATTCCCTGAGCCCCCATGTCTGTCTGTAAAAGAGGATGATAATGCCTATCTTTAAATTAGGAATATTCTGTTTTGAATAAATGAGATAATGTGTGTAAGCAGCAGGCATGATACACAGAGCACTTGGAAGCAGCCACTTAGTATTAATTTATTTCTTTTTTCCCTATCTAGAATATAAGAAATGTAAACCATCAGATAACTTGCTTCACTAGGTAGACTCTTTTTGTAAAGTAGAGCACAATGTGGTGAAATGGTCTTGCTCAATATTCTAAATGTTGTACATAGTAAAACAATTTTCTGCTATAAGCTACCAGTAAAAATTAAAACTCAAAATCTATGCTATGCTAGTGGAAAAGTTGAAATGCCGACTGTTTTTTCTTCTGAAGTGAGTATGCAGGTGAGCTGTAGAACACAAAAAGAATCTACAATGAAGATATGTAACATTTCCCTTTGGTAAAATACTACAGAGCTACTGCAACCAAAGGCTCTATAATTTATGTAGTCATTTTTGTATAACTATATTAACCTAGATTTTCTTTACTTAATAATAGTATCATGATTATATTTGAAGTTCAGAAGTATAAATATAATTTTTACATGGATGATATAATATTTAACTCTTAAACTCTAAGACTGAAAAAAAAAGTCTTCCCAAAGAGTTCTGGGTCAGCTGTAATACAAGCCATTCCATGTCCAGGGGAAATTTTAATGTCATGCATGGCCCTAATTCTGCTCACAAAATGTAAGTATTCTATTAAAAATATTTGACTCATATCAAGCACAGAATAGCAATTTTTTGCTCAGCTATGCAAATAATTCAATTTCTCAGCTTTTGTTCCTTTGTAATGTATATAGACAGCAAGAATCCTTTTTTTTTTCAGTAATGCATTCTCTAAATGAAGGGAGAAAATGGAGTGTTTATTTTTTACAATAAAATGCCCCGACTGTAGTTTATGCCCTTGAATGAAAGAGATGAAATCTTAATAGTTAACAGTACATTGGATTCCATATTTCTATCTGTGGACATATATACACATTTATGATACAGAAAGAAATATTCACTCCAAAAATTTTTTCTGTAGGTCACTCCTAGTGTTTACACGGAGGATGGGTTCAAAAAATATCTCTTGAAAAGATGACTAACAGAATAGAGAATATTTACTCTGTGAGGAATATCTTGTATAAACTAAAACTATTTTATTATACATCTACTGAATTCCAAGAAAAAGTAAATATGTTAGGAGTTATACCTGGGATTGAACCATGGAATAACAATACAGCTACCAAAATCATATTCATCTCAGGAATTTTGTTTTAAGAGTATACTATAGGAATTAAAAATGTTGAACAAAAGATTTATCATTATCACCCATCTCCATAGAATTACTTTGGCCAACACTACCTTTTATTTTACACAAAAGTCTATTTAAAGATTTTTTTTTTAAATCAAGGCTTACTTATAAAATGGAAAAACAATTTAAAAATAGCTTTCTAAGACCCATTTGGAAATTTTATAAGTTATATGGGATATATCCAAGTAGGATTGCCAGATTTCATAAATAAAGGACTCCTTCATTTAAATGTGTCACGTACACTATATGGGATATATTAACTAAATATATATATATATATATATACTGGGCCTCCTGTATTTTATATAACAAATCTAAATTCCCATTTATCTTTTAGCTGTGTTCCAAATGTCTTATAACAAATTAATTTATAAACAAAGTGCATTTTTAAAGAATGTTTTACTTATTCAAAATTATCAGTCTCTGTTTTTCCCTCTTGTCCTTCGTTAAACATGCCAATTCCTCCTTTAAAAATCCAGAGTACTTTGCTAATTTGGGGATATATTCTTAATTCTCTAATAGTGAACTTGTTTTAGCATTATTTCATTCTCCAGAGTGTGAGACTGCTTCTCTAGGAAAAAGTGTTACACTTGGGATGTAGGTAATTGTCATCCATCCTAATACACACACGTCATCTAGAACAGGGGGTCTGGGGCAGGTATGCCTCCTTACATAGATGCATTTTTGCACTATTCAGTCTCAGCATCCTCCCATCCTTTACAACACAGATTCACAAACAACAGCTGTAACCGAGCAAGACCCTATGGGGCCTTCCCAGGACAGACCCCTCCCCCATATCCTCTGCTTTAGGTCCTCTCTGAAGTACTTAGATAATAGTATCTGATGCACATTTCCTGAGTTTTTCAGATGGTAAAAGACACCACCGAATGGAAGAAATTAACTGTTTGATGATCGTGAGCACACCTACTGGCACCTGAGGATTAATGACGTGAACTGCCCTGTTACTTCACAATCAACCGATTAGAAAATTGTGCAGGAGCTGATCACATACATTGTGACTCCTCTCCCTCACCTGACCTTTAAAAATGTTTCACTGAAACCTTTTGGGGAGTTCCTTTTTGGGGGCATGAGGCACCTGTTCTCCTTGCATGGTCCTGCAGTAAACCTTTCTCTACTGCAGACTTCAATGTTTAGGTTTGTTTGGCTTCACTATGAATCAGGCACACCTCTAATTCGGTAACACACAACTTTCTCTCTCTTCCTCTCTGTTAGAGAAGTGTGGTTGTGGTGGTTTTATGAGAGTGAATAAAGACAAGTGTGTAGAAAGGTTTGTTTGCTTGCATCCTTGACTATTAGAGTACGGACTGTTAGTGAATGACTGGAAGGTGGTTTTGTGAAGGGGTACGCATGGGATTCTTGCCAGAGTAGGGATGCTGGGCAGTGATGGTGACAAAAACAGCAACATTGGTGACCCTAGGATGGAGCTATAGAAGGTCCCCTGACTATACATGGAAAAGTGTCAGCCAGGGAAACACGTGGGACATTTATGAGTGAGCCAGACATAAAAATCAGCAAATGACTAGAATGTACATTCTCTATTTTTAGAACACCACCAAAATACTAGTAGTGCAATAAAAGTAAAACATGAAAGGAAACATTTCTGGAAGAGAAAGGAAAACAAGAATGCTTTGTGTAAAGATTTGGCAAATGCAGAAATCCCAACTGTACTTCTATCACTGATGTAAATGTAAAATAAACACCAAGAAAACTTCTCAGCAATAAACTTTTGTTAGATATTTTTATAATATATAACTCCACACCTAAGGACGCTACTCTAATCCCTTTCCTCAGCAAAAACCCTCAAAGGGCATGAATTTGCTTCAGTATCCTTTCCTTAATAAAAATCCAACTAATCCAAATTCAGCAATGTATTGTACACTTTAATAAGTGTTTTTTTCAAATGTCCATTAAGATTTACCCCAAACATAAAAAGCTTTATTTGCTTATTAAAAACCTGTTAATTTGTAATAGTCCTGTTTTAATTGAAATATTGCCCAATTTAGGCAATAACTCTGTGAGGATATATTATCATTAATTTGCAGATGGAAAAAATAACTGAACCTTAGAGAAATAAAGAGAATTATGGGGGATAACAACAGCTAAAAAAAGTAGACCTGAATTCAAACCCAGTCCCACTGACTTTAATTTCAGTACTCTTTCTGTAATGCAAGGGGCCCTGTAGCATTACAGGCAAGGCTTATATTTGCTCTGCCAGAGGCTCATAAAAAGTTATTACATTTAAATCATTGCAACTATGAAGAGCACAATGTGAGTTCTAGTTCTTCATTCACCTAATAGCTATCATTTTAATGGACCTACTATTATACAAGTTGCTTCATATAAATTGTCAAATCCCACATCTCAAAGTAGATATCATTTACATTCACAGAAGAACAGATTTGGCTAAGATTAAGTAATTTACCCAAGTATATCCTGATAATATATTGTCTGGTAAGATGGGAATCAAACTCAAGTGCATGGAGCTCATTCCAGGAAAACTTACCACCTTTTATTTAAATGTCTCTAGGTAAATGAGCCTGATTTATTAACCAAAAATCTTAGTTGACAAGTTCTCTATGATATGACAAATCCTTCCTACATTTTCTCCCATAAAAGTTTTAAAAGCATCAATACTTGTACTGAATTTCTGTGGTTTTTCCAAAATTTAAAGGTATAGGATTACAAAAAAATATTGACAAAACTAATTTAGAAACCAGTAATTCTATTTTCTGAATTAGATTTTGAAAATAGAGGGGAGTCAAAGGAAAATGAAACAGACTTAGGAGGATGAGTAATATGGAGCAATAAGAAATTTCTAAAAAGTAAATCTTTTTAGAGTAAGTTGCAGAAGTTGGGAGGTCAGAGAGAAGATGGAAATTCTAGAACATCTAGGGGGCTGTTCTTCTATTACCACTTGGCCCAAACACTAATTTGGGGTGGAAACCCAATTTCTGGGCACAGGTAGATAATGTATAGTCACAAAAAGGCTATGGATTATGAAGTCAGGTTGACAAGAGTTAAATTTGCCAATCTTTAATTATAGAAGCACTTTGCTGATCCACCCAGAAATACTATGGGATCAGAAAGGAATCCCTGGAAGAAGAGTGCTTGTTCTGTTTGGAAGAATAGATATGGCTTTTGAAAAGGCAAAAGATGATCCACTCCTGTGATCCCTGAATGCCATAGCAACTACATCAGAATTTCTTCAGTTGTTAAAACCAGATTCCCAGACAACACCTTGACATTCTATATGTTTAACATGCATCTTAAGGGAGTCTGATGAGTAGCCAATTTAAGTATAAGAGCCTAGGCAAATTGAGCCTCGTAGATAGAAAAAAAAAAAAAAAGTACAAATACGTAACAGAATTCCTTGTACACAAAATGCTAGTAATGACACCCAGTTTATGTCAGAAAAAAAGAGGATGATGTGGCTATTAAGATTAGCTTAAAAGTCATGCATGTTATTTTTGGAAACATTTAGAAAACACTGAAAGTTTTTAAGTGGGAGGGGATGACAAAAATAGTTTTTTGTGTGAAAAACATTACCAATAGAGGTGTCCAGGAGTGTGGATTTGAATAAGGGAGGAGTGGAGACAGAAAGATTAATAGGAGGATTTTACATAATTTACTTGAGATTCCATTTTAAACAGTGTGGAATGGACAGGGGCAGTATAAAGAAAAAGGGGAAATGGAAAATTTAGGAGATAACCCAGATTTGACAGCACTTGTGACTCTTTGAATCAAAGAAAAGAGAGGGATTAGTCAATATGACTCCAGAGCTTTTCAGCCCCACTGACTGCAAGAATGGTGACACTGGTAGCAGGGAGGCTGTGATACCTCTTTCTTTACCTTCAATTATAGATGCATTCACCAGAGTGAGAAAGAAAAGAAAAGCAAGTTTAGAAGATAAATGAAGGATAATGTAATGTTTAGTTTTGTTTGATTGCTTGGCAATGCTTAAGCTGTAACAAATCAGAGATTTGTTGTTGCTGTTTTCTGATACCTAATTAGAATTTGAACAATGTGAGTTATAAACAATGTGTACAGAAAGAAAAATTAATGCATTTGTCAACTTTTATATTTCTATTGACTTTGGTCTTTTAATCTTCTAGTTTAATGTTGATTGATTGACTGTGGCATTACAAAGTGGTATATTTATGTGTGTCATACAAATATCAAATGTATGCATTTAAAACATTTAAATTATTAAAGGAGTAAATTTGTTTAAGGCGTCCCTATGTATGTGTATGTTAAAACTATAAGAACTCAATAACAAGGATTAGCATCTATTTTCTTAAAAGGTCTAAAAATTTAGGTTATATGGCAATATCTATTTTTCATAGCTGCAATATTTTCTCTGTATTTCACATAGTAGGAAAAAATGTGAATTTTATACCAATCCAGGGAATATCTCTCTATAGTTATTCATCAAGCACAGTGGTCTAGGTCATAATTTATTCTCTAGCTTTTCAAGTTTGCCCTCTGAAGGTTGCTCACTTACATATTTAAAGCTCTTTAAAAAAAGGGTACAGAAAGATTTGGTGCCAAACCAAATATATTAATAATAGCTCCAGACCTATGTAAGACACACATTTCAAAGATTCTTTTACAAAGGGCTGGCAAAGGGGCTTTATATCTTTTAGAGTACTTATATATGCCATTATTTTATTAGTAATGACAAAAATAATGTTTTCCATTTTGGCCCAAATGGGGATATTTCTAAAACTTTCTTTTATGTTCACCAAATAATACAGAATATTTTAGATAAGATTGCTGAGAGATCGTGGGGTTACTATGAGTTTTAAGGAGAATAAATTTTTCCTGACATCTCTCATATGATCATATTTCAAATTCAGATTAATAAAGAATGGGAATTCCTGGGTGATCCAGTGGTTAGGACTCCTCTCTGCTGGGGCCTGGGTTTGATCCCTGGTCAGGGAAGTAAGATTTCACAAGCTGCACAATGCGGCCAAAAAATTTTAAAAAGTAAATATAAGACTGAACTTGATTTTTCATTTTCTTCCAAGTGATTAGCTTTCAGATTGAAGAAAACAAATCCAAAAGTAAATTTTACACCAGTCCTATGAAAAAGAGAGACACTGTGTGACTAGCTCTAAATTATTCACTTAATAACAGAACCAAAGCTAAGTTCATTTTTGATTTTTAGTTCATTATTATCTCACTCTAGTGTATTTCATTTCATTTGAAATTCATGCACAAATAAATATGTAGGTTATTCAGGAGTCTTTAATTTTTAATAATCTTGGAAGGAAAATTAATTTAGGTACTCAAATGAGCCATACATTTTTAAAGTTGTAATCCTTAATTATTTTTAAGTTCATTTAGGACAATGTTAAAGTGAAAATACTTATGCTTTATTTAAAGAAAAAAACAACTTGATCACTTTGACCTTTGCCACATTTTGCATAGCAGACTTAAATCCCTTTGTATTCTATAGTGAATTTTAAATGGTGAGGGATGAAGATAAATTTTACTTGACCAATACAAAAGAAAAAAAACTTATAAACCGGCTCTGAATGCACATCATGTAGTTTTCATCTTCTGACAGAGCAGTATTTCAGAAGATAAAAGTAAGGAGGAATTTATGGCAGGTGCATTACTACTTAGGAACTAATCTCATCCACGTGGCTATTAATGTGAAATATGGATTTTAATAATCCTGGCTCTGTGAGTTGTGTGATCCTGCCTGGTGGGAATGTGATTAGTCAGAGCTTGCAAGATTAATTGAGATATATAGCACATGATTACAGCAACTTTGATTATGCCACAGTTTGCATAGTTAATTCTGTATCCTTATAGTTAAACGAACAAACAAATAAATCAATACTCTATTTTGACAAGAACTCTTCTTTCCTTAGTTCATTAAACAGGTTGCTTATATAGAATTTAAAAGTCTTCCAGAGAGAAGAATATTTTTTAAAAATGTAGTGAAATGGACAGATAAATCGCATTTTGTAATTTTTGAAACTCACTCCATCATTATGCATGTTACTGAACAGAACTTAGGAAAGAATAGTTTACGACATCAACACATACAAATTTAGGAAATAAGAATTTTAAATCAATAGGTTTAATTAATAATGAGAGGATTTACTGTTGTTATTTTGCAAAAATTGATAGAGACAGTGGTTTACTCCTTTAAATAATGGATAATTTCCATGGTATTCCCAAACACTGATATGATTGACAAAAGAGCAAGAAAGCTACTTAATCACCCCATTAGTTTTAAATTCTTATTCAATGATAATAATTAAATATTTATTTTGAATGAATTAAAATAAGTGCACAAGTGAAGACTACTGCAAGTGTCTTGTAGTAAGGAAAATATTTTAATAAAAGTAATTGCTTAGATGTGAGATCAACTTCCAACAACACGCTTTTCATAGAGTTCTACATAACACAAGCAAAGGTAAACTCTATTGTTATTATTATTATTATTGACATTATTTTAACTTATATCCTAAATATTGCTATTGTTCTTTTCTCTCTTGATCTCCTTATTTTTTTTCATTATACATAGTCCCAGATGAGTACATATGCTTTTATGCTTTTTGTGCCTTTTAATTTCAAGCACATCTAACTCTCCAGATCTAGTGCTTCATTATTAGCACTTCCCAATGTGCAGGATGAATTTCCACCTATATGCATTTGTGAAACCAAACCCATTGCCTCCTACCAAATTTGTTTCTCCTTCTATATCTATTCCCTTTTTAAATTTGTGGTAGTTCTAACCACACAGTAATAAAAGAAACTGCCATTTTCTTGAACTTTCTTTATTTTAATCCCTACATCCAAAAGACCTCAATTACTACTTATTTCATGAATGATTAATGTGTTTCCCTCAAAAGTCTTCTCTTTGGAAAAGCTTTGATTACATCTCTCTCCACCCCTGATATGGCATAATTTGGCTGAGCTTTCAAAACACTTTGCTTTAGTTTGGCAATTCTATTATTCTAATTAAAAAGCTAGCTTTTCAAACTCATCTCCCTCTGCTCCTCTTTCTTCATTCTGTTTTCCAGCCAAACTACACTGTTTCCCAGGCCTTATATAGGTCCTCCTTTTTCCAACCTCTAAGCATACTAATTTATGACCTCATGAATAACTGCATTCCTTTTTGTCTAGGTGTCTATTTATCAAGGAAAATGAAATGCTCTAGAACAAGCAAACTTTCCTAAAGTCAAAAAATGGGGTCACGTGCTTGTTTAAGTTAATTGAGATTCTTATAACCTACCAAGTATAGAATGAATACATTCACGGTGATAGGAATTTAAATACACACATTGAGCAACCACCTCTGAAGTTGTATCATTAAATTGATCAGAAGCATGGAATTACTTCTGAAGAAAGAAAGAACAAAAAATTTTAGGAGTCTTCAGTTGGTAATGGTGAAAGTTAAGACTGAATATGATTAGAATTCAAAAAATTTCAACAACTCTTCTTAGAGCACATCTGGATCACAGACTCCATTCTAGGACAGCAGAAATGGAAGGTATCCGAAGAATTCTGAAGAACACATAAAGGGACTACTACTTTATATAATTGATAATGAAGCATAAAATTCTAGAAAGGATAGAAACATAATATAAATGTGTTCAAGACAGATTTGTGCACAGTGCTAAGTGATAGCTCTGAAGTGGATAGTTAATGGAACCCAGCGTGTTTGAGGCCACAGCTCACTTTTGTTATTGATACATTGCCTTTTCACCTAATAAGCCACAAATACTGTCAAATGCAGAATCATCTCCTAAATTGAATTAAATCTTATTAAAATGAACTATGATATTTGGAAGTCATTACTGGAATAACTAGAAACTCTCTAAGTTCAAGAATTTCTGAGCAATATGTATACATTTTAAAAGAAAGAATTAGGTTATCTTCCAAGAAAGACTGAGTTACTACTGAAAAAGAGAGGAGTCTTCTCATAGGGATAACTTTTGCATTTTTAATTTTTTACTCCTCCTTTTTGTATTTTTGAAACCAGAATTATTTCATATTCAGAAGTAGCATGAATTCCAGAAAGTAGCATATCCTTCCAGGAATATATATAGATAGGTACATAGATAAAGCATAGTGGTAGTATTTAATATTTTAAACATGATAAGTACACCACAAACATTTTTCTACTAATGACAATTTGAGATAAAATCTGGTTCTCCTTTTGTTTTACACCATTTTAGGTATATTGAAAATCTGTATTGATCAACATTTGAGAGTAAAAAACATGACAAAATATTTTCTTGTTCTTATTATATATTTTTATCTTGATAGATAACAATAACACTCAATTTGTTCCATTTGCCACTTTCATCCAGAACCTATGCTATTCTGAGTTGTATAGGATGTGACTGATCAAAGTCACTTTTTAATATGCTAGGAAGGAACAAAAGTCACCTAATTTTCACCTCCCAAATTCTAATTTTGTATCTTGTTTCACTTATAAGGGTGTTTCAGCAGCTAACCACGGCTCCTTCTGGGTCCATGACAACTTATTCAGGGTTAATTATTTCCATTCTCACTGTATTTACAATCCTGTATATGGATGATATCATACATGATCATTTCTGGTAATAAAATCTCAAAGTTGCTTTAATCTAATTACAGTGAGAGGGTTCCAGGAGAGTTGCTCAAATGACTGATACCTTTGTTAAATAAATGGTAAAATTAATTAATGTACAATACCTCTATATGTTGAAGTCCTATCAATGTAAGCATTATATAGAATGATGAAATGTGTGTTTAAAAGTGGATGTGGCTTTTGGAATCAAATAAATTTGAATTTTAATTATGACTTGACCATTATGTAGTTGTGTCAATCTTTGTATGTTTCTTAAACTCTCTGAGCCTCAGATTTCCTCATTTTCAAAGTAGAAATAATCATGCCTATCTCATATGATTATTGTAAAAATTAAATGTACATTTAAAAAAATGAACATTTTTAAAGAGCTTTAAAATATGAGTTATAGGCCTGCTGCCTGAAGTAGACATTTTCATTTAGTGTATAGAAGCAAAGCTCTTCCTGCATCCTTTTAAAGGATCCTCTGTCTCTTTAAATTATATTTACAAATTGCTATATTGTACTAAAGTTTCTTTGTTTTAAAAGGAAAAGAAAGTTACAACACACTTCATACTTACATACTTCACAGATTCGACTTAATTTTCGGAGGTCATCACAGAAACAAAAGTGAACAAGGGTATTTTTTCTTTCCTATACAGATGGTGCCTACTTTTAACCTTAGCAAACAGCTTTTCAAACCAAGGTTTCAACACTTGAATAAGAAAGACATCCGGATCTTCTGGTGAATCCATGAATTAACTCAAATGTTAACAGATCAAACAACTTGGATATAAAGACATAAGGATGGATGTTGAATACTTAAGTATCCTGAATAATATTGATAAATAGTGCTTATGTGCTGCTTGTTTGAATATAATCCAGGCAATTTTGTAACATTTATTGCTGACAATAGCAAATGTCAGGAGAATTAGTCTGTATGTCTGTAGTTTTCAATTAGAGAAAGACAATCTAAGATAATATAATAAAAGTCATTGTAATGATAATTATATCACAGTTTCATAATTTATAGTGATATTAATAAGCATGCCATTTTTAAATGTATAGGATATTTTCCACTGAAGTACTTTATGACATCTTATTCATTTAACATTTGATATTTCATTGCAGGTAAGTTGAAAATGGGAAACTGAGACACAAGGCTGTGTGTTTCATTGGTGGCAAGGCTAATAATAGAAAATGATACTCCATATTCCTGAATTTTTCATTATTGTTAGTTTTTGCTGCCCATCTGAAATATATACCTTAAAACACGTGGTTGGGTAATTGTAGTAGATTTTATAATGAATTGCTGCTGCAAATAACTTTTGCATGATAAAAATGGATATTTAGACTTCTTCAACCTGAATTCTCATAACACTTGTCCTTGAAAATATCACAATTTTGTGAACTTTCATAAAATGAGAAGTTAATAGGAACATACTATTTATTATTAATAGCTGTACCTCTACTACCAAAAAACCAAAACCTACAAAAAATACAGTAAATAGTGAGCAAAGTGACTTTGTTCATATTGTAAATTATTTTGTACCAAGCAACTCTGGAATGCTTTTAAACAGTAGAATCAGAGAAAGTAGTATGAAGAAATTAGGAGTGAAAGTGTAATATCAACAAAGTGATTTCAAAAGCCAAGTCAAAGAGACAAAGGCAACAGAATCTATTAATTATCTTAATAGTTACTATATGTTTGGTAAACTCTGTTTATAATATTCAGAGAACAGTTATAGATAATGAAGTAAATTTTTAGAAAATGATTTTTCTTATTTAAAAGTAATATATATTTATTGTTAAAAAGATAAAAACAGAAGTGAAAACTAAACATATTCTATTTCTTTCCTTTGTAGGTAACCATGTTGTATTTTAAATATGTCAAAGATCTATAAATGCATATTTAAAGCAGAATACATCGCATAATACATACAGATTTATAATATGAATTCAAGTTTGGAATGCTTTATTCTTCATAATAAAATTATTTTTGCTTTGTTTCATTAAAAATTTCTAGTATGTGTATCACATTGAAAATTGTTGGATATTAAGAATGAGTAAATGTCCAAAATTAATTAATTCTGCTTGCTTATTCTAGCAGAGCTGCTTGTTTTCTAACATCTTCTGAAAAATAAGTTGTTACATCAATGAACTCTAACTATACTTATAAAAAAATAACTATAATTTTTTTTTAAAACTCGGCTCTGTGAGATGACTTCTCAGGTTACACTCACTGTACTTTATTCACTTCTGAAGTTCAGTGGCATTATTTGTGCCTTTGTTTGATTGGTTTTTATGTGTGTGTTCTGTTTACCTACTGGAGTAGACCAGGACTTTCCTTTTGCTTTCTATATGCTCATCACTAACTCAGGGTAGAGGTATGGCATTTATAAATGTTTATAAAATAAACAAAGTAAATATGTGAATGAACACATATGTTTCAAAATGATAAATTAAAATAATCCTTTAATAGGCATTTCACAGATTACTCAGTGTTTAATTTGGTGTCATCAAAGTTGCTATTAGTTACTTCCCCAGTAACCACTCTTTCTGTGCCTACCTCCTGTCACCCTCGTGTGGAAGCTGAAATATGCCACATATTCAATTATTTAGGTGTAGCCAAAGGGGAGGATTAGAGGGAGGAGGAAGGAGAGCAAGGTGGTGGAGTGGGAAGCTGCTGAATTCACACCTCCCCCACCTTATGAACACGAAAACAATACTTCTACATATGAAGCAGTTTTCACCGAAAACAGAGACTGGCAGAAAGATTCTTATACAACTAAGGTTGTAAGAAATATCCACACAGAGTTGGGTAGAAAAGGAAGAGAAGTGATCAGGTCAGGACCTGAACCCCTAGGAGGGGACACAAAAGAGGGGGTGTTACTTGAGTTCAGATCATCCCTGGGGAGTAAGCAGCTCAAACAACATATTGGGCACCCAGCCCTGGGATCTGACACCAGGAAGATGAGTCCCCTTGTCTAGTTTGAAGACCAGTGGGACTGGCAGAGGAGGCTTGTGAGAAACGTGGACTCCACTTGTGTAGAGTAAACACAGGCTTGCTTGCTCCTGAAACAAGGTAGAGGGAGAAGACTGAGACTGCCCTGACTCTGGCTGGTTTTCTGCTCTAGCCCCAATGCCTGCTCCAACCCCTCTTGCTCCATAGTGCAGCCCCACAGCAAAGGCTGCCGCTGCTGAGGAGAGTGCACAGTTGTGGTAGGGTTTAGTAGTGCTGCATTGTTTTTCATGGCTATACCTCTGGAAGCATGGAGACCAATAAGATAATCAAGTTGGTAGTAAGTAGAATAATTATTTACTCAGGTAGTTATATGCTTCATTCATTCATTCATTTACCCAATATGTGGCAGCCTATGGTGTTAAGGATTGAGAATGTGTTCACTTTGAAGGAAGTGTAATTCCTAAGTGTCATAAAGCAACTGTGGAATGCTGTGGCACATGAGCCAAAGGGAACTATTATGCAGAACAACTAGAAATGGAGGAGGTGGATTTGTGAAAATGAGATCTAAAGGCCACAGGGATAAGAAGGGAAGACAATTATTGACTCTTTACAGGGTGGGGGTGTAACTCTACAGGGAGCAGTTAGTAAAATGTTTAAAGTTCTTCAACTGGATCCCACAAATCTATCCATGGTAAATGTACTTAAAGTGTCTACTTAAATGAAGTGGACACACTCTTAATAGGAGAAATTTTAATAGTAAGCAATTTATTTGTGTCTGATATTGTGCTTGCATTATTTCCAGCTTTTATAATAATTCTATTTTACAATAGAAAAAATAGGAATATTATCATTCACTGACTTTTGCAACTACACACGTTTCATTTTTATCCATAAAGAAATCCAGAAATCTTACAAGGAAGCTCAATGTATAAAATTTCAGGACAAATTTGAAACATACATGCTATTAAATATTTTTTCACCCTAGACATAAAACATAATAATAGAATCTTTCCAACTATTAATATATGCTTTTAGGTTTTTTAAAAAGTTCCCTGAACTTTAATCTTTAAAACAGAAACACAGATAAACATTAAATATAATTAATAAATGATACTTTTAGATAATAAATTTTACCTCAAATTTTAGTTCACTCAATCAATTTGAAAATGACTATTTTTTAAAGAACATACTAAATTTAAAAGGTTTTTGGGGGACAGAGCCAAGCTGATGGAGTAGGAGGATGCACAGTTCACATCTCCTCGCAACTAGGGCACCTACCAGATGCTGGTGAGGGACCTCAACACGCAAGGGGAGAGGAGGAACCCCCAAGAGACCAGGTAGGATGTGGGGAGGGATGGGGGGAGGAGAGGTGGAGGCCAGATGGGACTGGTGCCCCTGAGGGGTGACTGGGGGAGGAGAGGGATTACCACACTAGGAGAGGTCCACTCACTGCAAAGGAATCAATGGAAAAGAGGGAGACCCACGGGGGTTTGGAGGATTGGAAAGGAACACAGTTAGCACTTCCCCTGCCTACTCAGCCCCAGGGAGCCTGCTGGAGTCCTGGGCCTGACCCTCTACCCTCCAAGGCTGGAGGCACTCTGGGGCCCTATCCTGCCATGCTGAGCCTAAGCTTTGCCTCCCCACCCCCCACCACCACAGGGCCTTTTCTGGCCTCGTGGGTCCTGACATAGACCCCGCCCCGGCCTAAACACTGCCACCCCACAGCCAAAGGCCTTCTGGCTTTTTCTTTTTTTTCTTTTTTTTTTTTTTTTTTTCTTCTGTTGTTCTGTTTCATTTTCCAGTTGTTTGAATTACATTTTTATTTTTTTCTAATATATCTGTTAGTTTTCTAGTTTTACTTTATTTTTTATTCTTTGTTATTGTTCTTCTGTTTTTTCCTTTTTTGTTTGCCATGCCATGCACCTTGCAGGATCTTGGTTCATGGGATGGGGGTTGGGCCTGAGTGCCTGTGGCAGGAGTACTGAGTCCGAACTGATGCATTAACAGAGAACCTCAGATACCAGGGAAAATTAATCAGAGTGAGGTCTTCCAGAGGTCCTCACCTCAGCACCAACACCAGGCTCTAACCAACTGCCTACAAACTCCAGTGCTGGAAGCCTCAGGCCAAACAATGAGTAAGAAAGGAACACAGTCCCACTCATCAAAAAAATGACATGACAAAAAATAAGTTAAAGATGAAGAAGCAAGGTAAAAACCTACAAGACCAAAGAAATGAAGAGGAAATAGGCAACCTACCTGGAAAAGAATTCAGAGTAATGATAGTAAAGATGATCCAAAATCTCGGAAATAGAATGGAGACATGGACCGAGAAAATACAAGAAATGTTTAACAAGGACCTAGAAGAACAAAAGAAAAAACGGAGATGAACAACACAATAACTGAAATGAAAAATATACTAGAAGGAATCAATAGCAGAATAACTGAGGCAGAAGAATAAATAAGTGAGCTAGAAGATAGAATGGTGGGAATAACTACCAAAGAGAAGAATAAAGAAAAAAGAATGAAAAGAATTGAAGACAGTCTCAGAGACCTCTGGGACAACACTTAACACAAAGGCATTTAAATAATAGGGGTCCCAGAAGAAAAAGAGAAAGAGAAATGATCTGAGAAAATATTCAAAGAGATTATAGTAGAAAACTTTCCTAACATGGGAAAAGGAGTAGCCACCCAAGACCAGAAAGTGCAGAGTGTCCCATACAGTATAAACACTAGAAGAAAAACATCAAGACACATTTGATCGAACTAAGAAAAATTAAATTCCAAGAAAATATATTGTTTGAATTACATTTTTATTTTTTTCTAATATATCTGTTAGTTTTCTAGTTTTACTTTATTTTTTATTCTTTGTTATTGTTCTTCTGTTTTTTCCTTTTTTGTTTGCCATGCCATGCACCTTGCAGGATCTTGGTTCATGGGATGGGGGTTGGGCCTGAGTGCCTGTGGCAGGAGTACTGAGTCCGAACTGATGCATTAACAGAGAACCTCAGATACCAGGGAAAATTAATCAGAGTGAGGTCTTCCAGAGGTCCTCACCTCAGCACCAACACCAGGCTCTAACCAACTGCCTACAAACTCCAGTGCTGGAAGCCTCAGGCCAAACAATGAGTAAGAAAGGAACACAGTCCCACTCATCAAAAAAATGACATGACAAAAAATAAGTTAAAGATGAAGAAGCAAGGTAAAAACCTACAAGACCAAAGAAATGAAGAGGAAATAGGCAACCTACCTGGAAAAGAATTCAGAGTAATGATAGTAAAGATGATCCAAAATCTCGGAAATAGAATGGAGACATGGACCGAGAAAATACAAGAAATGTTTAACAAGGACCTAGAAGAACAAAAGAAAAAACGGAGATGAACAACACAATAACTGAAATGAAAAATATACTAGAAGGAATCAATAGCAGAATAACTGAGGCAGAAGAATAAATAAGTGAGCTAGAAGATAGAATGGTGGGAATAACTACCAAAGAGAAGAATAAAGAAAAAAGAATGAAAAGAATTGAAGACAGTCTCAGAGACCTCTGGGACAACACTTAACACAAAGGCATTTAAATAATAGGGGTCCCAGAAGAAAAAGAGAAAGAGAAATGATCTGAGAAAATATTCAAAGAGATTATAGTAGAAAACTTTCCTAACATGGGAAAAGGAGTAGCCACCCAAGACCAGAAAGTGCAGAGTGTCCCATACAGTATAAACACTAGAAGAAAAACATCAAGACACATTTGATCGAACTAAGAAAAATTAAATTCCAAGAAAATATATTAAAAACAGCAAGGAAAAAGCAACAAGTAACATACAAGGGAATCCCCATAAGGTTATTAACTGATTTTTCAGCAGAAAGTCTGAAGGCCAAAAGGGAATGGCGAGATATATTTAAAGTGATGAAAGGGAAAAACCTACAACCGACTATTCTACCTATCAAGTATCTCATTCAGATTCGATGGAGAAACCAAAAGCTTTAAAAACAAGCAAAAGCTAAGAGAATTGATCACCACTGAATGACCCTTACAACAAATGTTGTTGAACTTCTCTAGGCAGGTAACACAAGAAAAGAAAATGTCCGACAGGAACAAACACAAAACAATTAAGAAAATGGTAATAGGAACATACATATATATAGATATAATTTCCTTAAATGTGAATGGATTGAATGCTCCAAATAAAAGACACAGACTTGCTGAATAGATACAAAAACAAGACCCATATATATGCTGTCTACAAGAGACCCACTTCAGACCTAGGGAAGCATATGGACTGAAAGTGAGGGGATAGAAAAAGATATTCCATGCAAATGGAAATCAAAACAATGCTGGAGTAGCATTACTCATATCAGATAAAATAGACTTTAAAATAAAGACTGCTACAAAAGATAAGGAAGGACACTACATAATGATCAAGGGATCAATCCAAGAAGAAGATATAACAATTATAAATATATATGCACCCAACATAGGAAAAACTCAATACATAAAGCAAATTCTAACAACCATAAAAGGGGAAATCAACAGTAACACAATAAAAGTGGGGGACTTTAACACTCCACTTACACCAAAGCACAGATCATGCAGACAGAAAACAAATAAGGAAAGACAAGCTTTAAATGACACAACAGACTAGATAGATTTAATTGATATTTATAGGATATTCCACCTGAAAGTGGAAGAATACACTTTCTTTTCATGTGCACATGGAATATTCTCCAGGATAGATCACATCTTGGGTCACAGATCAGGCCTTGGAAAAATTAAGAAAATTGAAACCATATCAAACATCTTTTCCAACCACAGCACAATGAGATTAGAAATCAATTACAGGAAAAAAACCACAAACAAAAACACACAAACATGGGGAGACTAAACAACCTTGGTTGTGCTGCTAAATAACCAAGGGATTACTAAAGAAATCAAAGTGGAAATCAAAAACTACCTAGAAGCAAATTACAACAGAAACACAATGACACAAAACCTATGGGATGTAGCAAAAGCAGTTCTAAGAGGGAAGTTTATAGAAATAAAATCTCACCTCAAGAAATAAAAAAAAACTCAAATAAACAAGCTAACCTTACACCTAAAGCAACTAGAGAAAGAAGAACAAAGAAAAACAAAGTTAGCAGAAGGAAAGAAATCATAAAGATCAGAGCAGAAATAAATGAAATAGAAAAGAAGAAAAAAGTAGCAAAGAGCCATAAAACTAAAAGTTGGTTCTTTGAGAAGATAAACAAAATTGATAAACCATTAGCCAGACTCATCAAGAAAAGGAGGGAGAGGATTCATCAATAAAATTCGAAATGAAAAAAGGGAAGTTACAACTGACACCACAGAGATACAAAGGATCATAAGACACTACTACAAGCAACTACATGCCAATAAAATGGACAACCTGGAAGAAATGGACACATTCTTAGAAAGGTACAACCTTCCAAGATGAAACATGAAGAAATAGAAAATATAAACAGACCAATCACAAGCAATAAAATTGAAACTGTGATTAAAAATCTTCCAACAAGCAAAAGCCCCAGGCCAGATGGCTTCACAGGTGAATTCTACCAAACATATAGAGAAGAGCTAACACCTATCTTTCTCAAAGTCTTCCAAAAAATTTCAGAGGAAGGAACACTCCCAACTCATTCTATGAGACCCCTATTACTCTGATACCAAAACCGGACAAGGATATGACAAAAAAAGAAAATTACAGGCCAATATCACTGATGAACATAGATGTAAAAATCCTCAACAAAATACTAGCAGATAGAATCCAACAACCCATTAAAAAGATCATACACCATGACCAAGTGTGATTTTTCCCAGGAATTCAAGTATTCTTCAATATATACAAATCAATGTGATACACCACTTTAACAAATTAAAGAATAAAAACCATATGATCATCTCAATAGATGCAGAAAAAGCTTTTGACAAAATTCAACACCGATTTATGATAAAAACTCTCCAGAAAATTGGTATAGAGGGAACATATCTGAACATAATTAAGCCATATATGACAAACCCACAGGCAAAATCATTCTCAATGGTGAAATACTGAAAGCATTTCCTCTAAAATCAGGAACACGACAAGGTTGTCCACTTTCACCACTATTATTCAACATCATTTTGTAAGTTTTAGCCACAGGAATCAGAGAAGAAAAAGAAATAAAAGGACTTCAAATTAGAAATGAAGTAAAACTGTCACTTGTCACTTGTAACTTGTAAAGCAGATGACATGAGACTATACACAATCATAAATATGCCACCAGGAAACTATTAGAGCTAATTGATGAATTTGGTAAAGTTGCAGGATACAAAATTAATGCACAGAAATATTTTGCATTCCTATACACTAACAATGAAAGATCAGAAAGAGAAATTAAGAAAACAATCACATTTACCATAGCAATGAAAAGAATAAAATACCAGGGAATAAATCTACTTAAGGAGGTAAAGTACCTATACTCAGAAAACAATAAAACACTGATGAAAGAAATCAAAGATGACACAAACAGATGGAGAAATATACCATGTTCTTGGATTGGAAGAATTAATATTGTGAAAATAACTGTACTACACAAAGCAATCTACAGACTAAATGCAATCCCTCTCAATTTACCAATGGCATTCTTCACAGAATTAGAACAAAAAATTTTACAATTTATATGGAAACACAAAAGACCCTGAGTAGCAAAAGCAATCTTGAGAAAGAAAAATGGAGCTGGAGGAATCAAGCTCCCTGACTTCAAACTATACTACAAAACTACAGTAATCAAGACAGCATGGTACTGGTACAAAAAAAGAAATATGGATCAATGGCACAGGATAGGAAGCCCAGAGATAAACTTAAATACCTATGATCACCTATTCTATAAAAAAGGGGGCAAGAATATACATAAGAGAAAAGGCAACCTCTTCAATAAGTGGTACTGGGAAAACTGGACAGCTACATGTAAAAGGATGAAATTAGATCACTCCCTAGAACCATACACAAAAATAAACTCAAAATGGATTAAAGACGGGCTTCCCTGGTGGAGAGGTGGTTAAGAATCCGCCTGCTAATGCAGGGAGCACAGCTTCGAGACTTGATCTGGGTATATCCCACAGGCCATGGAGCAACTAAACCTGTGTGCCACAACTAATGAGCCTGTGCTCTAAAGCCCACAAGTCACAACTACTGAGCCTGCGTGCTACAACTACTGAAGCCCGTGTGCCTAGAGCCCATGCTCCGCAACAAGAGAAGCCACCACAATGATAAGCTTGGGCACTGCAATAAAGAGTAGCCCACTCTCGTCGCAACTAGAGAAAGCTTGCACAGCAACAAAGACCCAACACAACCAAAAATAAAAATAAATAAAATAAATAAATTTATTTTAAAAAGTGGATAAATACATAAAGGTAAGCCCAGACACTATCAAACTCTTAGGAGAAACATAGGAAAAACACTCTCTGACATAAACCACAGCAAGATCTTTTTTGACCCACCTCCTGGTGTAATGAAAATAAAAACAAAAATAAACAAATGAGACCTAATTAAACTTAAAAGCTTTTGCACTGCAAAGGAAACCATAAACAAGATGAAAAGACAACTCTCAGAATGGGAGAAAATATTTGCACATGAAGCAGCTGACAAAGGATTAATCTCTAAAATATACAAACAGCTCATGCAGGTCAATATCAAAAGACAAACAACCCAATCAAAAAATGGGCAGGAGATCTAAATAGACATTTCTCCAAAGAAAACATATAGATGGCCAAGAAGCACATGAAAAGCTGCTCAACATCACTAATTATTAAAGAAATGCAAATCAAAACCACAATGAGGTATTACCTCACATTGGTCAGAATGGTCATCATCAAAAAATCTACAAACAATAAATGCTGGTGAGGGTGTGGAGAAAAGGGTACTCTCTTGCACTTCGGTGGGAATGTTAATTGATACAGTCACTTTGGAGAATGGTATGGAGGTTCCTTAAAAATCTAAAAACAGAACTACCATATGACTCAGCAATCCCACTACTGGGGATTTTCTCAGGACATATACCCTGAGAAAACCATAATTCAAAAGGATACATGTAGTCCAGTGTTCATTGCAGCACTATTTATAATAGCCAGGACATGAAAACAACCTAAATGTCCACAACAGATAAATGGATAAAGAAGATGTGGTACATATATACAATGGAATATTACTCAGCCATAAAAGGAGTGAAATTGGGTCATTTATAGAGATGTGGATGGACCTAGAGTCAGCCATACAGAGTGAAGTAAGTCAGAAAAACAAATATTGTATATTAATTCATACACATATTAATGTATATTAACAGAATGTAGAAAAATGGTATAGATGAATCTACTTCCCAGGAAGGAATAGAGACACAGACGTAGAGAATGGACATGTGGACACAGTAGGAGAAGGGAAGTGTTGGATGAATTGGAACATTAGGATTACATAAACACACTACCATGTGTAAAATAGATAGCTAGTAGGAACATGCTATAAAGCACAGGAAGCTCAGCTCGGTGCTCTGTGATGACCTAGATGGGTGGGATTGCAGTGCGGATAGGAGGGAGGTCCAAGAGGGAGACGAGATATGTATACATAGAGCTGATTCACTTCGTTGTATGGCCGAAACTAACACAATCTTATAAAGCAATTATACTCCAATAAAAAATAAGTAAATAAAAGGTATTTCTAGAGTGATTTTGTAAGATATTTTATAGGGGAATGATCAGGAAGCACACAAAAATTATTTTATTATGTATTTTCAAAACTTGGTGAGAAGAAAATTAAAGAGTAATCTTTTTCAACAGTTTTATGTCTCTGTTAACTTCTCTTTGCATTTGACTCAGAAGAAAAACTGTTGTTTATACTTGTTTTTGTGCTCACAACATTAGTCCCCACTTTAGAATTTCTCTTCAACACTGTTTCAAGTATTTTCTATATATTTTTTGTGTTCTTATCCTTTTCACATAGTTTATACAACTTAATTTTAATGAATAACCAACTGAGATTAAAAGATTCACTGCTTTGCCATACAGAATAATTTCATCATTATCTTGATTGTAGTATCACAAGAATCAGTAATTTCACTTTTCTATTTTTCCACTAATTTTATAACATATGGAAGAATGTAATAAACTAGTTAATTGTAAAGACACTTTTGTATAAATAAAATAAAACTTGTTTTCTCAGGAAACCTCATCATGCAAGTACTAAAACAATGTGTTCAAATGGAATAACTGGTATAGGAAAGGCATTTTAGAGGTGCTGACATATAGTGTGTAAATATGCATGTGATGTTAAAGTGGAAAATGTCCTTTCACCTCATGTATGTAAAACTACAGTCGGTAAATGTATTTGCCCAAAGGAGATCAGTAGGCGGCTACATTGTGAATATTCATGATAATACATTTATGTACTCGAAGTAAATATAATTTATTAAAAAGTGATTCCAGAGATTTAAATTTCTGAATTTTTTTTTTTTAGAAAACTATTTAGTGAGTACTTGCCCTTTATAGATTTCCCCTTACCTGATCATTTTAAAGAATCAAATTACAAAAATTACCCTTGAGCTCTACTCTCCTTTATTTTATCTGTTTAACTGCTGAAAAAGTAACACACTTTAGAAAGCCCCTGGATTTCAGTGGCTACTGCAACAGTAATTTAAGAATATACAAGGGCTTCCCTGGTGGCGCAGTGCTTGAGAGTCCGCCTGCCGATGCAGGAGACGCGGGTTCGTGCCCCGTTTCGGGAAGATCCCACATGCCGCGGAGCGGCTGGGCCCGTGAGCCATGGCCACTGAGCCTGCGCGTCCGGAGCCTGTGCTCCGCAAATGGGAGAGGCCACAACAGTGAGAGGCCCACATAACGCAAGAAAAAAAAAAAAAAAAAGAATATACAATTATGTAGTAAAAACCCAATACAGTAATTTATCCCAGAAGTTTTAAAAGTATGAAATAATGTCCTGCACATAAAGTGAAAAAAGTTCAGTGAAACAAATGTGATGATAGTTAATATTGAATTGTCATTTTTTATTTTTAAGAAAAACAAATGAATTGCATAGCTGAAGAGATTGCCGTAAGAGTACTCGGCCAAAAGAAGGAGAATGTTAGATTATAATGAAGGTTCTCATGATTGCTATTTTACATAATGTAACTGATTATTTTCTCTTATAAACTGTTTATTTCAGAATAGTTTTAGATTTCCAGAAGAATTATAAAGATAGGACAGGGACTTCCATATACCCCCCCTTTTTTTTTTTTTTGCGGTACGCGGGCCTCTCACTGTTGTGGCCTCTCCCGTTGCGGAGCACAGGCTCCGGACGCGCAGACCCAGCAACCATGGTTCACGGGCCTAGCCGCTCCGCGGCATGTGGGGTCTTCCCAGACCGGGGCACAAAACCGCATCCCCTGCATCGGCAGGTGGACTCTCAACCACTGCGCCACCAGAGAAGCCCCATATTGATATATTATTAATTAAAGTTCACATTTTATTCAGATTTACCTAGTTTTTACCAATGTCCTTTTTCTGTTCCAGGATCCTATATGGGATAACATGTAATATTATTCATCATATCTCCTTAGGTTCCTCTTGGCTGTGACAGTTTCTCAGCTAATCCTTATTTCTTATGATTTTGACAGTTTTCAAGAGTACTGAACAGGTATTTTGTAGAATGACTTGGATTTGTCTGATATTTTTCTTATGATTAGCCTGGGTTTATGTTTCTGGGGAGGAAGGCTGTGGAGAAAAGGTACCTTTCTGATCACACCAAATCAAGGGTATATAGTATCAATATGACTTACTGTTGTTGTTGACCTTGATCAATTGACCCAGGTAGTATTTTCAAGTTCGCCAACACAAATTACTCTTTTTTTCCCTCTCTTTCCATACCCTTTGGAAGAAAGTCACTAGAACAGCCCACAGTCAAACTGGAGAGTTTTGCTCCACTGCTTTAAGGGCAGATAACTACACAAATTATTTGGAATTCTTCTGTGTAGATTTGTCTCTCCTCCTCCATTTACTTATTTATTCAATAATTTATTTATATTAATATAAACTCAAGGATATTTACCTTATACTTTGGGTATTAATCCAATACTACTTTATTTTATTGCTCAAATTATTCCAGTTTTGGCCATTGGGATCTCTCTCTGTTGGCTTCTGCGTCCTTTTGACATATCCCAATTATTATGGGTTTGTTTTTGTTTTCATTTTGAGCACTTTCTTCACTCTAACATTACACAATTCTCTAGGGCCATGGGTCATTTTTTTTAATGTATTGCTTTTTAAAAAAAGAGATGTGAAACTGATGAAATATACACTTGTATATATACAGGTTTGTAAAAAATGCTGGATTCAGGTCAGCCTCTTTTTCTAGCCTCATATTCATCTTTTTGCATTTTAGAATAAACATCAGTGTATAGAGTAGTCAAAAATTATGTAGAAAAATCCTATTTGAATGCTAAATGTTAAGGATTTTTTAAAAATAAACAATATAATGGAGGCTAACACCTATATGGTTCTTACCATTTACAAGCATTATTTAAAAATCTTTTCATGTATCAACATATTTAATCCTCCCAGCATTCTTATAAGTGTTGTTACTAATTGCCATTTGAGGGAAGATGAAACAGAAGCTTAAGGAAATCAAATAAATTGTACAAGGTTATAGGAATTGGTAGCAGCAAGTTGTGACTCAGGTAATCTGCTTCTACTGTGTTCTTAAGCATTATATTACAGTGCTCTTTTCTAAATCTAATGGACTTTTACAAAATATACAAAATATATATTTCATAAAAGTTCATAAAATTATATAAAGGGAAACTTCTACTATTTATGTACTCATTGCTGAAATCAAATGCATGTCTAGCATGTGCCCTGTGTCTCTTCCCAGTTTTAGCCTTTTAGTCAAGAGCCTGATGTCCTTCCCTTAAATCTATTTCAGGCACTTGAAAATATATACCCTGTACAAAACATCACTTATCATTCCTGCCTCACCCATGTATCTGATTTCTGTCCTGAACTACCCATCTCTATAAATGAATCCATCATCCTTCTAAGTACCCAAACCAGAAACCAGAAGTTATTTCCTACTCCTCCTTTTCCCTTAGTCATTCCACCTAATCTATCAATAATTCAGTCTAGAAGTTCTGCTTATTTTTCATACTAAACTATTGAATTTATCTTTGTCATCCTTCCACCTAATTCCTACCCAGATAATGACTTGGTGAGATTTGTACAACAAATTCCTCACACCAGACTTCATGTAATTCTTGACTTCATTTTTCCGATCTGCTGCCAGACTGTGGAAAAATATGTTTTTGAGCAAGACAGAATGAGTTTAATTCTGATTCCAAAATGTCAAAATTATTGGGCCTTAGCAAGTTACTTAAGCTTCCTAAATCTCAATATTCACATCAGTAAAATGGGAGATTTTACTGTCTACCTAGGAAATTAGTTTTGAGATTTGATGAATACATGTAAATCATATAGTCTGGTGCCTAACACATAGTAGAGACTCAAAAAGTGGTATATATATACACATAACACACACACACACACACACACACACACACATATATATATATATTTCAGTTAAAATAAAATCTAAGGTGAAATGTTCTTGCTTGAATACTGTATATGACTCATTATTTATAGAAAGTCAGCCAACTTTTGTAAAAAGCTAGATAATAATTTTTGTCTTTGTGGGCCACATAGTCTCTAGCGGACTACAAACTCTGCCATTGGAAGTATGAAAACAGCCATATACAACCCTAATCAAATGGGTTTGTTTGTGTTCTAATAAAACTTTATTATCAAACAATGGCAGTAAGCCAAAATTAGGCCTCTGGTCATAGTTTTCAATCCCTGATCTAAAAAATCCACATCCATCAGAAGGGTTTTTGTAGCGACTTACTGGAATATAACACTTGTTTTTTGTGTTTTTTTCCTGACTTCCTCTCCCTTTTCTTCCCTTATCACATTTTATATTCTAGTTAACATCAAATTACTTAGGGTTCTCAGCAACATTATTTTCTAAAGCCTCACATATCTGATTATGCAGCTCTATCTTGATCACCCTTCTTATTCCAGATTTAAGTCCTGTCTGTTTATTCATCATGTGTCAGCTCAGGCTTCACCTCACTCAGAAAGCCTTTGAGGGATCTTAGGTACCAACAGATATTTATGTGTCTGTCTCCTTCAACAACAGGGGTTGTATCATATTCATTTTCTTACCTTTAGGACCTGACTCAAGAAATATTTGTTCAGCTAAACTGAACTTTCATGTTGTCAAATATTATTCATTCCAAAAAGCATTGGTGTCATAGTTGTGTAAATCAAAGGAACAATCTAGTCTATCAAAATCCTGTTAACATATTGGTATTTATATTTAAGAAATGAAATCATTTTCTTGTCAACTACTAATTGGGCATTATATGCACAGAGATTCCATGTTTGCCACACCACTCTGTTGTCCCAGCCCCACTGGTCTTTGCTCCGTCCTTGAAGGCAACGTTTCACCCTCCACTAGGTCTTTGTGCCCTCTGCTGACATGCCTCATACCATAACCTTCACCTTGTCAACTCCTGCTCATCTTCAACCTCAACTCAAACATCTCTTCCTTTTAAACACAATTATCAGAGGTTGTACATTTAAATCATGTACTGTAATTTTAAATTTATTTCTATAATTATCTGATTAAAAGATAAACTAAAGTCTCAACTCCATGCAAGGAGGGATTTTTTATTTTGGCTCACTTAGGTATCTCTAACCCTTAGAATTTACTTGATGTATCTAAACTAAACAAATGATGTATCTAAACTAAACTAAATACATAAATGAATGATGTGATTTAGCCTTGTAATGTTTTGTTTATCATAATTTTATTAAAATTGAAATAAATGAGCTATTTTCCATGAAGCAACATTATTTAGAGGCTGTTATTTCCTCTTTCATGTCAAAATAGTCTATTCCTATGTGTGTTTTCAGTGCTGTGTACACACAAACACATACACACATGTCAATATTTTTTCATCTGATAACTATATTACTTTGCAAAAATAGCTGGAAGTACATATTTATCCCTTATTTTGGAAATGTTGCTTCAAGTGCTTGCTTACGTGATTATTAAAGCTTGAAACATTTATTTTCTCCATATTTTTATATGCAGTTCCTATTTATAGGTTCACCTTTGAAATATCTTTCTAATTCTTTCATGCCCCAGACAACTGACTCTATGATATTTTCATAGTTCCCACAATCAGGAATCATTACATTTAATTACTTCTGCTAGACATAATAAGTACCCAATTAATTGTTCCACAAAAGGGTTTTCCAAAGGACATTAGTAGGTGTTTTGGAAAAGAATAAGGTGTGATTAGGGTTCAATGATCAATGAAATTCAATGTTAAATAACAGATTTTTCCTTAGTATAAGAGCCTTTAGTGTACTAATGTGTTTTCTGAGTTGCCAAAAAAAAAAAAAAAATCATGTTCCCCAAACTAATTGAGGACAATTTATTAACTACATATCTATTTAGAACTTTCGTCTTTCTACCTATTACGTATAGTAATTTTCCTGGCTGACCCCTTACTTCATATTAAACTACTTGAAAGTAGGATTACATTATGTTATCTATCCCTATCACACCTGTTACAAGACTTTGTAAGTAATTCATGTTCAAATACATTTTTATTCTTTACTTGATTTCAAATGCTCTAAGAATTTTTTTCAAAATAAATTTCTAGTAGATTTTTCTGTTATTTTGATTTATTATACATTACAGCTTTTCTGTTCTGTTTTACATATCCATATAAATTAGAGATTTTTCAAGTAAGTAAAGAATAATCATGGTGAATATATTACAGCCTGAATGCACTGCTAATTTATAAAACAAATAAGCAGTTTAATAACCAATCAAGATATCACTTTAAATTTATCTTATAGATCCTGGAAATCCTGAAAATAACCCAAGTAGCCAGAGGATTATTCAAAGCTATATTTCAGAATGCTGCTGACCAAAGATATACTTCTGAATTTTAAACACAGGCATAAGGATTTATACAAATAATACTAGGAGTATAAATAGGAGCATAACTGTGTCACAGGACAGACCAGCACCTGATTCTACTTTTGCTTTTGTTAAAATACAATATGTTACATCAAGACATATTATGAAGACTTTTACAAGTAACTAAGTCTATTTTATGAGAAATGTACATGTACATAAAGGCAGCAGGATCTTATGTTCCCTATAATCTGTGTCTCTGGTGTTATCAATTATCACTGAGCTACCTAAATGTAGTATTCACTTTCATAAAGCCCAAGGAAGAATACTGTGAAGTAACTACTATGTAACTTGAGCAATTAGAATGAACTACAGACCATAAAGTATGGCTAAGGGAAAATTTTGAAAATTCAACATGTGCATTCTGATCTTGACCTTTAAGATGTACCATAAGTTGAGAGCTATGAATACCAATTTGGATAGATAACAACCTAACTAGCTAGAAAATTACTTCAAAACTTTGTTTTTATTGTTTTTACAAAGAATAGTGTACTGTCAGTCATCTAGTAATTTATAGTTCCAATACACTGAATGGTATCTTATTGACCTTGTTATTATAATATTTAGTATCTATGAGTTGAGGAGTTCTTGGGTGCAATTCTCCATCTGGAAAGGTCAGTTATAACAATGTGCAAAAAAAAAAGTGCAGAATTTGAATTGCAGATGTAAGTACATTAACCTTCAAGCTCTTCTTATATAAATAAATGTGGAGATGTTTAAGAAGTTGATGACCTTAACACAGCTCTTCATATAGACTAAAAATACCACTCTCTTTACTTCTCTTCAGTAAAATGGTTTCTGAGGTCTTGCTTGAGTTCTGTGGGAACCTGGGCAGAAATACTTGGTGTGAGGATTACTCACCTCTGGGTTGAGTGAGGCAGGCCACTATCTGAGCTGTGAAGTCAAGATACTGGAAAGAGTTTGCTGGTTGAGATGAGGGTTAATATTTGTCCCAGGCTACCAAGAAGGGTCTGAACCAATGAGTTGAGCCCTCCAGTTTTCTGGGAGGGTATAAGATTTTTAGGTAGAAAAGCAGCAGCCCTCAAACTCTCCATTACTGGCCATAGGAGTAGAGGCTCCATGTCCCCTTCACCAGTGTGTCTGCTGACACCTGGAGTTCCCAAGAACATACATCAGAGCCCCATCAAGCCAACAAAACAGCAACAGCCCTTCTAAGTTGGGAAGAAGGAAATTAGTTATATTAGTTTTATATTCCAGTGAGTGCACATGAGAGCTGAAAGGTAGCTTGACTAATATTTTAAAAACAGAATTTCCAAAGGATTTTTGAGTTAGAAAAACATAATTTTCTAACTGAAAAATTCTGTAGTTGCTTTAAAAGGAGACTATGTTAGTTTGTTATTGACTTAGAAGAGCTAGGTGAAGACATACACCAAAGCACCAAGATAGAAAACAAAGGAAACAATAAGAAACTCAGAGAAATCCTCTCCCAAGAAAAAAATTATACATATATATATATATATATATATATATATATATATACACACACACATTTATATACATTTCAAAAATCAATCAAGATAAAGATATTTTAGACAAACAGAAACTAAGATAATTTATCCCAGCAGGTCCATAAAAGAAATACTAAAGAAATTTCCTCAGACAGAATGAAAAATATCATAGAAGAAATCAGAGGTGCAGGGAGAAATAAAGAGCTATGGATAAATAGATTGACAAATCTATGTAAAGAATGACTGTATAAAACAATAACAATATAATTAGATTAAAAGATATATACAGAATGAAATATATGGAAACAATGCTATACACACACACACAAAGTGAAGTAAATGAAGAGAAAATGTTCTAAATTTTCACATTGCTTGGAATGGGGTAACAGTACTAATATTTATTGGGCTTTAACAAGTCAAGGACATGTTTTAAGCTCTAGATTATACCTAAAAGAATAGTAAAACAGGGCTTCCCTGGTGGCGCAGTCGTTGAGAGTCCACCTGCTGATGCAGGGGACACGGGTTTGTGGCCTGGCCCGGGAAGATCCCACATGCCACGGAGCGGCTGGGCCCATGAGCCATGGCTGCTGAGCCTGTGTGTCTGGAGTCTGTGCTCTGCAATGGGAGAGGCCACCACAGTGAGAGGCCTGCGTACTGCAAAAAAATTTAAAAAAATAAACAAAGTAAAATAAAGACTATTAAAAGAGACAAAGAAGGACACTACATAATTATCAAGGGATCGATCCAAGAAGAAGATATAACAATTGTAAATATTTATGCACCCAACATAGGAGCACCTCAATACATAAGGCAAATACTAACAGCCATAAAAGGGGAAATCGACAGTAACACATTCATAGTAGGAGACTTTAACACCCCACTTTCACCAATGGACAGATCATCCAAAATGAAAATAAATAAGGATAAAAAAAAAAAAGTATTTAAATAAACAGAAAGAAACAAAATATACAGCAGGAGGGACAACTAGTAAAACAGTAAAATAGTTGATCTAAATCTAAATATTTTAGGACTTAAATTGAATTAAAAAATTATAAAACAAAGATTGTCATCTTGGAGAAACAAAACAAAATGCAACTATATACAGCTTACAAGAGAGACACCTAACTATAATAATAAAGAAAGCTTGAAAATGAAAGAATTAAATGATCAAAGAATGAAATGAAATGTACACCATATCAACACTAAGCAAAGTGACTAAAATCAGAAAGTAGACTTCAAATGGTAGACATTCTCAGAGATAAATAGGGAACTTTCATGAAATGATCATTAAATTGAAACATGAAATAACTCTAAATTAGTGTTTGATAATTTATTCTCAATATATAAAGCAAAAACAGGAAAGAAGATAACACGATTTTAAAACTGTCAATTGTTAAAGGCTGGGGAACATGTTGAGAAAAGGGAACCCTCTTTCAGTGTTGGTGGGAATGTAAATTGATACAGCCACTATGGAGAACACTATGGAGGTTCCTTGAAAAACTAAAAATAGAATTACCATATGACCCAGCAATACCACTACAAAATCATACTTCAAAAAGACACATGCACCCCAATGTTTGCTGATGCACTATTTACAATAACCAGGACATGGAAACAACCTAAGTGCCCATAGACAGAAGAATGGCTAAAGAAGAGATGGTACATATATACAATGGAATATTACTCAGCCATTAAAAGGAATGAAATTGGGTCATTATTAGAGACGTGGATGGACCTAGAGACTGTCATACAGAGTGAAGTAAGTCAGAAAGAGGAAAACAAATATCATATATTAATGCGTATATGTGGAATCTAGAAAAATGGTACAGATGAACCAGCTTGCAAGGCACAAATAGAGACACAGATGTAGAGAAAAAATATATGGACACCAAGAGGGAGAAAGGGGGGTGAGATGAATTGGGAGATTGGGATTGACATATATACACTAATATGTATAAAATAGATAATAATGAGAATCCACTGTGTAGCATAGGGAACTCCACTGTACAGCAAACAAACTAACACAACATTGTAAAACAACTATATCCCAATTAAAAAAATTAAAAATATAAAACTGTCAATTGTTTTCCAAATTGATGTATTGACTCAATGTTCTACCAATCAAAATCTCATCTTGTGTCTTTGGTAAGACTTGACAAACTTCTAAAATTTATATGGAAATGCAAATTGCTCATATTAGCCAAGGTAACCTTGGAAAAGAACATAGCTTGAGAGTGGGCTACCTGGTACCACAACTTACTATAAAGTTACAGTAACTAAGGCAGTATGATACTGACACAGGATACACAAATAAACCAATGGAATAATATAAAGAAACCATACATGAATTTTTCACATATATGTGCCCCTGATATATATTTAAAAAAAAAAAAATGTAATACAGAGTGGTGGTACAGTCTTTTTAAGAAGTAGTAAATTAGTTTCACACCCATATGGGAAAAAATTATAACTTGACTCCTATTTCATATCATACATAATGTAAGGTGGAAAGTAGAACAAAAAGTGAAAGGTTTTTAAAACAACAAAATTTCCAAAATATATCACAGAAAAATATCTTCTTGTAATGCGGTAAGGAAAGATTTCTAAAACATGATACAAAAGCACTAAAAAAAAAAAAAAAAACTGGGCTACAATAAAATTAGGAAATTTTATCATCAAAAGACAATTATCACAGTGAAAATACAAGTCATATAGTCAAATATACATATGACTAGTCCTATGAGTGATATTTGTAATGCATGACACTGACAAAAGAGTTATATACTATTTATATATAAAACAAAGACTTTCAAATCAGTAAGAAAAGACAGACAATTCAACAGGAAAGTAAACATTATTGTTATTATTTTTCTATTTATATCTCCTTGTGTCACCTGAAGTTTCTATTCTATGTGTGTGGGTGTTCTATTGGTGCATAGATACTCACTATGTTTTTACATAACTTATGAACTGTAGCTATTAGCAATATAAAATGGCATTTTTTGTCTCCTTTCATGCATTTTGCCCTGCATTCTACTTTGTCCATATTAAGATTTCTTTCCTATTGTTTCCATTTGCCAGATACATTTTTGCCATTCATTTATTTTTTGTAATGACTGTGCTTTAAATGTGTTTCTTGTATACAGTATAGATTTGGATTTTCTTTATAAGCCAATTTAAAAATCTTTTTATTTTAAAAGATGAGTTAAACCTATTCCCATTTATTGATATGACTGATCTGTTTGGGTTTAACTGCCATTTTTAGTATAATTACTGTGTGTTCAGTATTTTATTTACTGTGTTTCTCAATTTATTGTGCCTTCTTTGTTTCTTAAAATTTCTTTTGGCATTTTGAAAATTTAGGATGTTTGTTCCATTTTTTGATCTTTGTTTTTATACCTCATAATCCCTAAATTCCTCTCCCTGCTTTCATCCCTCCCCCTTATTTAGCACTTTACTATTTGATTTTTATTTTTAGGTGATGTCCTTTAACTCACATCTATTAGATACACAACATTTAATTATCTCATTCTATTTTTACTTTTCTCCCTCCCTTCTGCTTTCAATTTATAGTTGAGTACTCTCTGCTTTGCCAGAGCATATAAAATTTTCATACTGTTAATCCACTCATATCCTTGCCCTTATTTTAAAATTATTTCTAGGATTAAATATATAAATGCACATCAGCAGTTCTCTTGCTGAAATTTTTTGAGTTATATTTTAGTGGATGAAACTACCCATATAATAGATTCTGCAGAAATAACCAGTGTGTATAGTGTTCCCTGGGTTCTTGCATGTTTATTATTCTATACTCTTGATCCTTGAGGAATAAAAGTTTTGCTGGGCATAAAGTCTTTGACTCAAACTTTGTTTCCTTAGGTTTCTTGAAATTGTTGTTCCATTGTTTCCTTTCTTTGTGTATTGTTCTTTAGAAGTCTACAGCAGTCTATAATTATTTACTATTGTAAGTAATTATAAGTAATTTTACCTTTTTTCCTACAGGTACTAAGTATTTTTATTATCTTTAAAGATTAATAGTTTTAGTAAGATATGTCTTGCAGTTACTTGTTTTAGCTCAGGCACACAGTATATAGATCTAAGGTATATTTTTTCTTATTTCTGCCAAGTTTTACTAAATTATAAAGTAAATATAATTAGTTCTGTTTCATTGTCATCCTTTGGGGAGAATACATGTAATTTCCACCAAGGATAACAATGAGAGAGAGAGAGAGAGAAAGTGAGACAAAAAGGAAGTGATCAGAGAGATAGTGGTTGATAGGAATATAGACAAAAAAAGGTTATATATCTCAATTTCGTTCTCTTGGTTGTTTACATGCTTTTCTTCAATTCCCCATGTTTAAATTTTCATTTTTCTTCTCCTCTGGGCACCTAGTAATTTATTTTTTATTTCTTTCTTGCAGTTGATGTTATGAGCCATTATTTCTGAACCATGCTTCAGAAATCTGCTTAGTAATTTAGCTCTTCCTATTGGACTTTATCTTTCTAGGGATAATTTTCTCTGTACTCAAAGTCCTTTACTCCCTTATTCTCCTTTTCATGGAGTCTCTTAAACTCTCCTTCCCACTCTCCATGCCCACAGGCTTGGACTGGCCACTAGACCTCTGGTCAAAGCACTGCTTGGATTTCATGTTTATTTCTCTGTTAATGGATAAGTTGAAGTTCATGTTTTTTTCCGTCTCTTAGAAATGCTGTTATGGTTGATCTTATGTGGTTTTCTTTACATGTATTGCTAAATTTTTGGTTTGGGGGAAAAGATGTGTTGAGAGAGTGGATTTAGATGGCTACAATTAAGGAATAGGTATTTTTGAATATGTGTTGCAATGATTCTTTTGTTCAGCCAGATATAAGAATCATCCGCTCTAGATTCCATAATCCCTCTTTGTCACAATGTTTACCTAATGTTTTTTTAACGTGTGTTTTAACTTCACCATTTATGAAAAGCTCATTTGCTGGATAACCATGGTAGTTAAGTTCTTTCTTAGAAAATATATATTCAAAAGGCAATTGAATAATAAGAAAATCAACCAGAAAAATATTTTTATAACATGTATGTCCAAGGATATAATTTATCCAATAATTATTTATGTATTGTGTACCTCTTCTGTGGGAAGTAGGTGAATATATACACATAACAATAACACAATTAAGAAAGTATAAGCACCAAAAAACATATAAAAACAAATCACTCATCCCATTTCTAAGGAACAGATCAACATAGTTTTGAGCAGGTAAGGAAACCTACTTTTAAGAAATATAATCTAGATTTCAATGTAGTCTTTGAGGTCTCTTTTGGTTTCGGTGAATTTTTGGATAATAGGTTCAGAACAAGAAAGAAATAGAATTAAGATATCCTTACTGCATAAGTAGCTAAAGCAGTATGGCATTACATGTTGGAAATCCCACCCCCCAAAAATATATATACAGTTGTGGAATAAATAAAAATAAATGCTGTCAACTTGACTGATTGTTTTGGAAGTCAATGTCATCACTGCTCACATGGTAGAAGGTGTCCCACTGTTAGTCATGTACTTGCCCTTTGTATCAGAAGGACATTCATTGGACTGATGTTTGCAGCAGCAACTATGATCTCAGATGCTTGCTGTAAAAACTGTTCCCATAAACATAAAGAAACTTGCTTCACTACACTTACCATTGTGGCTTTAGTTCTCTGAGCTAAGCTTGAACAGAGGAGATAATTAAAGAGATGAAGATCCTTTTTTTTTTCTCTGAGCAATGGTCAATAAAACATAAATGATTTTGGAACTCAGTAAGCACATCTTTGCCTAACAATCTAGGAGGTTTAGTATCAATTTATTGTTGTGCAACATAATAAAACATACTTTCATTTCATAAAACTTGTTCTGCTGAAGGTTTTATATTTTAATTTATTAAAAATATGAAAAACATTGGCCAGGAAATAGAAATTTAAACAAATTTTCAGCTTGATAATGAGTTTGAGTTTCTAAATGTGTAGTCAAACGTGTCATATGCATATTTTAAAGATCTAGCACCACTCTGGCACGTGAGTGAAGAGCTTTAAGCAGTGTGATTAGCATACAACAAGATCCCATGGCCATAAGATTTTATATACTGCAGAATTCCTTAATTTATAGCATTTTTATTTAAGTAATAAATTTTTCCTTTGTAATGATTTGTGTTTAAGACTTTGGTCTATAGATTCATTTTTCACAGTGACAAGTTTAAGAACTTACTAATTTTTTTCTTAAGTTCTTTTTTCTTAACAACCACCAAGTTTTAAAAAAAATCTATTGCTTCTGCAAAGTAATACAGATTCAAAGTCTGCAGTATATAAAATTTTATAGGCAGAAGCCCTTGTAATTTTATTGTGGCAGGCTCTTTACACGTGCCAGCACAACATATACCAACTGCATCAGTCTGCGAAAGGGCCTATGAGACAGAAATATATTTCTTGGAAAAATCCTGTAACTTGACAAAAAGCATATAATAGATTTATTTCTCCATCAGTTTTAGCTGTTCAACGCCAGGCAGCTTCTGAATTTTTACCTTCTCTACTGTTCCATTGTGATACTAGATGTTTTGTTTTTATGTGTTTTTTTGTATTAATATAATTAATAATAATAAATTAATTTAATGACTATTAAGTCTTTACAATATTCTGGGTGCTAGTCGTGCAACACTAACTAAAATAGAGTAGGCTGTTGTGTAGGAATTCAGGGTCTAGCATGGGAATCAGGCAATTAAATAGTAATTACAAATTGCCAGAATACTAAGTCATCAGTTATTGTTTATTATATGCTGGACACTTTGTTAAGATATTTTTTCAGATATATTCAAATAAGATATTTATTTTTTTCATTCAAAAACCACAACATCCCTGGGAGGCAGAAATGAGACAAGGGTAACATCTTCAAACTCTGTCAGAGCTCTGAGGTGATGTGCTGAAAATTATTATTAATTATATCTACAGAGAACTTTACATTTTCAGAATATTTTCTCTTATGTCATTTAATCTTATGTAACCCCTGTGTAGTAAGAAATCAAATACAGTTATTTCCATTTTGCAAGGAGCTGAGATGATATCCTTAAAATTCCACAACTAGTATTTGGCAGTTACAATTTAGTACTCAGGGGTTATTTTCCTTCTTTAGTTTTCCTTCCATTGTTTTATATAACTTTAATTTTAAAGAATTCTTCCATTTGGAATAATGTGTTTCTCTTCTTATTGGCAGTTGCTTGTTTTTTTACTCTTCTACCAAAATGCATTCATGATGTTAGGATGACATAGGGTTAGTTTTGTTCCCCTCTTACAGATGATTTCTCTAGTCTAGGATTTCAAAATCCTGAGAAATCTACAAAGAGATTAACCTGGTACTGTGGGTGAAAATTCTAACTTGGGTTTAAGAGTTTGCTCTTTGTTAAAATGAGTATCCTAAAAGATTGCATCTATTAAATAAGCACTTGTTAGTAACCTCTCAGAGTATTTGAGAACATGAAGCAATTTTGGTTCCAACAATTACTTGATAGAATAAACAATGGAGCTATCCACCCAGAGCCAAGGATGCTGCAGAGGCATCCATGGCTACCAGAGGTTTGTTTGAAGGGGTTGTGTTTCTTGGGAACAGAGCAAAACATATGACTGACAAGTAACCAGTTGAACAATAATAACAAACAGAAGAAACACTCATATAGTATCAGACACTGTTCTTAGTGCTTTGTACAAATTGTTAGCACAACTCAAGGCAATCATTATTATTATTACCTTTGTTTTACAAAGGATTATATAATTGGTGGTACATGCCGAGGCCATCTGGTTCTACAGTCTGTGTGTCCAATCACTATGCTATGCTGTGCATGAGATAAGACTCTTAATATTTTTCAATTTTTGATAGGGCTGTCCCTGGAAATCATAGGAGGCTATTGGGTGGGATCTTTCTTGTTATCCTAGATCTGCAGCTAAAGCTCTAAGTTAAGGAAAAAGGGCCTTAAGTGTCTCAAATTCTATGCTAAGGGAGCCACTCCCAGCTGGGATCAAGCACCCCTCTGAAGGGCTTCCTAAGCATCCTAACCTCAGAGAATGAGCCCCACCATAATCACCAGCCCTCTGAGCCCGCTCTTACCACCATCTAGTAGACTGATATAAAAGAAGGATAAGAAGAGGGAAACTAAAATTTTGTAAAGTGTAGCATTTGTAAAAAGAAGTTACTCCTTCTCTTTCATTTTTAGGATTGTTTCTCCTCCACATAGCAAAGCAACTGGGCTGAAAGAGAATAGTAAAAATGTACAAAGCTCCAAGAAGCTACAATTTCATGAATTTTGCTTAGTCATAGTCAAAGGACTTGATGACTCTTCTTTGTGATACTACCAGAAAAAGAAGGAAAGAATTGGGAAGCGATGGCATGTCAGGGTCAGTCAGGTTGCAAGGGTCCAGGAATATTCTGCTAGAATTCTCAGTTCCTAATGTTAGATGCATCTTGGGTATACTCTGTGGCTTGTGCTGTGTAGGTGAGATTGTGAGTGGGTCTTTACTTGGACTGCTCATGCCTGAGGTGCATATCATAGGAATGAATCTTAAAGCCTCCCTCTGGGGGACAAACTTCCCAGGGCATTTTAAAGCCCACACAAGATGTCTGGGAGGGCCCTGTCATCACATTACAGCCTCACTTATGATGATCCCACAGACAAAACAATGAACTAGATGAGCAAGTCAAGCCCGACAAGGGAAGAATGGACCCTAAGGATGGAGACACTTGTGCTTTTCTTTTCCCTCTTCTCTGCCCTAAGACCAGAAGAAGTAGCACCAATAAAAGGGGCAGAGAGAAATAAGTTTGAGTGAAGAACAGACCACAACCAGGTGTAACAGGTGCTTGAGAGTGGGCAGAGAAGAGCTTTGAAACAGATATGACATTAAAGTCTTAAAATAAACACCACTTGATAATTAGAATCAGAAAAGGAATGTTAGAATAAGAACAAGTGACAACAGTTATGGAATCTGATTACATTGTTATTTAGATTATTGCTGTCCAGAATCAAAAGGAATTGTGACAGCATATTTGGAAAATGGTTTCAAGGAAATCAATATTTTTCACATGTACACCTTCAAAGATTGAGAGTTCTCAGTAAACCAGGTGTTGTGTATATGTGAGTGTATAGATTATTACACACACACACATAATGTTTCTTTAACTTGGAGAGGCAATATTATGCTTCTAAACTTAAAGTTTCTTTTTCCACAATAATATATTATTATTACCAATAAGCATCTGAAATTCTCAGAAGTAATTTTAATTTTTATTCCAAAAGTATTTAATAGATTGATCCTATAGAGTTCTTTGGAGCCTCAAAGAAGGGACAAAATCTAAGTAATACAAAAATAATATTTTCAGCAAGGTACTTTCCTGACAGATTTTTTTATATTTTCAGTAAAATGAGAATTCAGGAGTGTGTATAAGTCTTTCACACAGTAAGCTTCTTCACTTCTGTTTGGACTTTAAAAAATCTTCCCTAATTCTTATTTGCACATATGAGGTGACCTCAGATATTTTTTTATAACAACACCATATGCATCTGTTCCACTAGCAGATACACACACACACACACACACACACACACACACACACATTCACCAATGCTTCACTGATGGTGCAATTACACATGAGTGCCTCTATGGATGCTCGCACTGTTTTTTAAAGTTCAATAGCTATTAATAAAATAATAATTATTATTTGTTATAAATAATTATTAATTATTTATTTGTTTAGCCACAGATATTTGTTAACTATTATGCATTTCAGGCACTGTGCTGGGTATTGGAATGACCAATATGAGCAAGATAAACACAGTCTCTGTGTTCACAAGTTTACAGCTTGTTGGGCTAGGCAAGTAAGTAAAAATATGTCCTGACATATAGTATAAGTAGAGGTAAATATGGGTAGAAAATAAAAAGAAACTCTTAATCTAGATGGAGAGCTGCCCCTCTCCACAAAAAAAGAGAAAGCAAAAGGACATTTAAAATGATAGCTAAAGGAAGCATCATAAGGTTAAAGCTAGTCACTGGGGAGTGGAAGAGTGTTCCAGAATAAGGGAAATAAGAGTAACAACAATTATATAGTGGCCACTGTATGCCAGACAGAATTCTAAGCACTTTACATGCATGAACTATCAGATAAATACTATCTAATTACCACTCTTTGGAAAAGGAAATAGAGACATAGAGAGATCAAAACTTGACCAAGTGGCATAGTTAGAAAGTGGCACAGCCAGGATTAAAATACAATGGAGATCCAGTGACTGTGCTCTTTGCCACTTTGCAGTACCACCTTGCACCCCAGGACTTCAGAAATATGACAGCATGTGGTGTGTTTGTGGGAATATTCCTGACTCAGTCTGACTGTGGTAGAGGGAAAGGAGGTGAAAGTCACTGGGGCACAGGGATTATCAGAACCTAGATGAGGAAGGACTGTTAGATCCTAGTGAGTTGGTCTTTACCCTACAGCTATTCAAGCCTTTTGTACAGAGTAAGCTCAATGTTTGCAGTCGAATCCCCTGGCTGCAGTGCAGATGTCAGATGAGGTGAGTGATCAGGCTGGTGTTGAGACATCAGTTAAGAGGTCTTTGCAGTAATCAAGGTGAGAAATGTTGGTGGCCTGATCTAGGAATGGAGATAAATGGATGGCTCCTAGTTTTTTCTGGGAGAGTAAATGGTCATAATTTTTCTATAGATACTTTTTTTAAAGAGTATAATAGAAATTAAAAACTTGCACTCTGTCATGACTCTGTTGTAGCAGCCATGATTATGTTACCTACCTTACTCTGATGGGTTACACTTGAATTTGCAATAGGGAGACTCCACAACCTTAGAATAATTCTCATTAACTTAATACATAAGTAGCAGGCAGTGGGATCAATAAAATATCTAATGATACATCCTCAGGGGAATTTTTTAAACTGGCAACTATAATACCAAAATAAGGGTTGGAGACATTTTTTAAATACTATTTAAGAAGTTTAATTTTCACAAACATGGAACATAATACATACATCCTCACAAGGATGAACTTAAAGAATTTAGAAGAATGAGGTTTAAAATCTTCTTAAATTTTCAAAGCAGCATGTAGACTTTATTTGTGGAATTCCCAAAACTTCCATGGAAATAAGCAACTAAATATTTCATTATTGCTTATAACATATTCATTAAATACATGGGGAACAGGGTGCTGAGGAAGGATGTGGCATTTCCTATGGCACCAATTCTTAGGAGTACTTTAAAGATATGGTGTAGGTTCAAACATTTTGTAAGGAGGTAGGGATCAGATATTCCAGTGGAGCTAAATCATAAAAGTGTGGTAGAATTAGTTGTAAGTCTTCATTAACAATAAGTTATCATTGTTTGTCAATTATTTGCACTTTAAAAATATAAATCAAATAGGGTTATTCTTCCATCATATTTATTCTCACTCACTTTTCTACATGCATAAAGTTTCCTGGTCTCATGGAAGTCTATCATGTTTATGAATGTCATCTGACACATATAAGTTATAGCCAGGGGGAAAAAAAAGAACTGCTAACTTAGCCAAACCACTCTTCATTTAGAAATAAGAAATAGCAAGGTTGTGAAAAGTGAAGTTGACTATGATCGTTTAAGTAGCCATAATAGGACTAGAATTAATTTTCCGATCTTCATTCCAGACTCAATCTCTTCAAACTTTTCTCACCTGAGGTTCACTCTAGTCTTATTTTCCTAATATCTCTTTTCACAAAGAAAGTATTTTCAAACCATGTCATATGACAGAAAAAAATTATAAATGTAGAAGTTGGCAGAACTGAAGATTTTCTGTAAAACTAGACAAAATAAGAGTATAAATGATTGTAAATATATACTCTTATATAAATATATTAATACATGCATCAAATTCCACAAAAAATAGGAAAGTACATTCTAAAATTGTAATCTGTATGGTGATAGAAAGTTAACTTTTATCCTCAGTTGGATCATTTTCAAACTGATAATTAGTCACACAACATGAAATTAGGTGAGATAATTTACTTTGATCTCATGTTTTTATCCTAAATAATGCCACGTACATAGTTATATTGTAGGTGTCTGAGAGTATAATAAATGTGGTAATGAAAGCTAATACAGTATATTGTGTTTTGCTAGTTCATACCCCACCTGCAGCATGGCAAGAAACCAGCTTCTTCCAGAATCTCCTGATTTTAGCACTATGCTTGAGTGGCTTAAGATTGGGCCCTGCCACAGTCCATGAGCTGTCCACTCTTCCCCACAGGTGTTGGTCAGAATCTCTTTTCTTCTGGTAGACATGAAGGATACAGGAACTCCTGGCCCCAGATGTCATACCACACTATCATACTTCGCTCCTCACCATACTTTGCTGCCTCAGTGAGACACGGTAGAGAAGAATACAAGCTATGATTTCCCCTTTCCTCTTCAGTCACCCCTTTACTCTGGATCTGGACAGTGTCTCTAGTTTTGTCCTACTAGCAGTCTCTTTACTTCCCCTTTCCTTTGGATCAAGGATGGTAAACTGGCTTATCTAAAATGGCAATGCCATTCAACTAGAAATGTCTGGAATGCTGTGTGGATTCTGGGTGAAACAATGCTCAGGTCAGGGGTAATAATATAGTGAGATCTGCCAAGGGGTATCATGTCAGGCATTTGCCAATTCTACTATAAAAATAACAGAGAAAGTATAATTGTAAAACTCAAGAGCCAATATTTTAATAACTTTCAGTTTTACTCATTTTGTCACATTTCTTGGGTACTCACTATGGATCAGGCATCATGCCTAGAACAAGGATACAATAAACAGAGCTAAAATTTGACTTGAGTTGTATATAAAACTGCCCTAAACTTGACATTAGTTATTGACATGTGTAAAAGCAATTTTTTGAGCAATTTTTATTAAAAAATAATTTTCACAAGACTGTGTTTTATAAACACAGTTTGAAAAGTAGTGTCAGGAAAGCTGATTACTTACTAATATTCATTAATTATACTCTAAAATAAAAAAGAGCAACAAAGCAAGAAAAGTTGCAGGCAATTACAAAGAAAATAGTCCATATAATAAAATACTGAAAATAAAGCTTACACAATTAAAAATTTATCCAGCTGACCACTTGTTTTTAAAAAATAAAAGTAAAGTATATTAAACAAACAGAAGAATACAATTTACAATTTTTGGAGAATTAGGCCTTCCCTGCCCCCCCCTTTCTCCAAGTGTTTCAAATTCTAGTAGCACCAAATATATATATAAGAATCATAGTAGTATTATTTTTCTAATTATTATTAAATAATAATAATTCTATTATTAGAAAAGGTTGGTAGTCCTTCAAAGAGATACTAATATAAAAATCAAATTAAAAACATACCTTTTCAAAGAGAAAAAAATAATTTTAAACAGTTAAAATGCCTATAATATCATAGTGAAATTGAGTCGTAATAGCCCTAGAACCTTATGCTCAGTCAAATTTAGGAATTTTGTTTTACTAGCTCTCTTTTCTTCCTGGAGCCGATGCTAAGCTAAGATGGGGAGAGAAAATCCACTTCTCATTCATACCCTTGCTTCCACTAAGTTTTTCGGTACCTTTCTACACCGTCTCTTTAGTTTAATGCTAAAATCCAAGACCTGGATGTCCTCTGATGGTGTATCCATGCCACTATTGCTTCTCTCCAACCCCCACCAGAGGTGCATGGAGTCGTTGTAAGGTTCTGTCAGAAACCTTCTTTCCGTGCTACTGGGGCAACATGAACCTATGGCGAGTCTTGATGCTTTTTAATCTACTCTTGTTTCACCACACATGAGAAGGATTCACTATGCTTCCTTTTCCCAGAAGCAATAAGAAAGCAAAGGAAGCAGGGTCCAGCTCAGGATCCAAACGTACTTGTGAGGAAATGTATGTTTCTTGCTCATTTCTAAGTGTCTCTGTTTTACTCTCCAGCAAGAAAGTCAACAAAAGTAGACTAAATGCACTGGTTGTGCCCCTTTGTATCTCCAAACAACATCTATTTTGGACCTGGACAATACCTTTTGAAGTTAAAAGTCAAGAATGTGAGGGTTTTGCTCCCTCTTATAAGATGAGGCCTTCATTCCCAACTACCAAATGGAATGATTAGAAAGCAAAAGGATTGTATAAAAAGCAATAAAATAATCCACTATCTAGCTACTGTTTTGTTTACATGGTGTTATATTAAAAGATAATTTGTATCTCAAACCAAAAGTTAATCAAACCAAAATTTGTCTTTGAGGATCCTGTTATTCCTCTACTTTTATTAATAAAAAAATTTCCTATATAGTTCACATTGTGTCTTTCTATTGGATAACACTGGTCTATATGAATAATAAACATACTTTACATTGCAAAAAGATAACTCAAAATGCAATTCCCCATATGCAAACAGACATGTGAATCAACAAGTTTTTCTTATATAATACTATCTAGTTAGAGTTTGTTTTATATAATATTTTGTTAAATGCTGCATCATCTCCTTCATACTCATTTAGTCAAAATCAGGAAACAATATTTCTAGATAAGAAAGGTTTTGTCCTCTGGAATAGTGATTCTTAAACTGTAATATGTAAACATCTAGGTAGCTTTTTAAAATTCAGAATCTGACTCAGTAACTGTGGATGGAGCCTGAGATTCTTCATTTCTAACAAGTGCCCAGATGCTGCCGCTGTTGCTGCTCTGAAGACTACACATTGAGCTGCAAATTTCTAGATGACAGAGGTGTTCCAATGTACCTGAGTTCCCCAAATTAGAAAATAATAATGCTAAATACATATGCTGAAGTATTTGCACTTATAAACTAATACTTTATTACTATTATTACTATATTTAGCTTCAAATACTTATTTCTTTAAAAATATTTTCTGAATGTAAATGAATGTTTACTATAACAGTGTAGGAAAATAATAAAAAACAAACAAGAAAATGGGCATCACCAACCATCACTCCACCAAGTGATAACCATCACTGAATTTTTACATATTTGTGTCTAGTAGTATTTCTATTGTTTGTTTTAATAAAATTTGATAACATTATAAACACTGTATTGAAACAGTTTCTTTTAGCATCCTATGCTGTAAATATTTCATAATTTCCTAATATTGTCTACACAGTCTTTAATGGCTGCTTATTATTCTATCATATGGATATACCAAATATTCTTAGTTAATTTCACTTAATAGACACTAGAATTGCTTCCAGTTTTACGTCATCAACAATGTTGTGATGAATAACTTTGTCTGCTATATCTTTGAAATATTTTCAGTACCTAATGAAGCACATATTTTAGTGCTTATAAGTATACAGTTCAGAATAGCAAAATCCATTAACAGAAAATTATGAAAGATAATATTAATATATATAAATCTAATTCCCTCCATTAAAATTTGAACTACTTAGATAATGCCTGTAAACTTAAAAGTATTATGTGTTATGAAAATAAGAAAAAAAATGAACTAATAATCAATTTGTCCTATTATTCTTATGATAGGTTTTCTACATCTGTGATATTTTATTACTTAACTTTATATCTTGCTTCTTTTTCTTTATTGGAGTATAATTGCTTTCCAGTGTTGTGTTAGTTTCTGTTGTACAATGAAGTGAATCAGCTATATGTATACATATAACCCCTTCCTCTAGGACCCCCTTCCCACCCCTCCAACCTACTCATCTAGGTCATTACAGAACACCGAGCTGAGCTCCCTGTGCTATACTGCAGATTCCCACTACCTATCTATTTTACACATGGTAGTGTATTTATTTCAATACACACAATGTATGTGCTCATACTAGACCTTCCAATTTAAAGTCTTAGATCCTGGAGTACATACACTAGTTTTCTGAAGAATTTTCTAGGTACCTTTGAAACCTTTATGCCCCCAAGCAAATGAACACATTCATATACATATACAATAAACCTAAAGGAAATAGTACACTCTAATCTTACTTATAATACATGTATCAAAAATATTAAAAATGATCTCAGTTATTAAATTATCATTTACTCTTGACAAGTAGTTACTAATGCATTGTAAAACTTTACGCATGTACTTTCCATTAATTACTAATAACTTCAAGGAAGTTTGAAATTAACATGATCCCTCTGTAAGACACTTTACTAAATTTTTGTTTAATTCCATTACTGATTTGCAGCAAAATACATATTAGAAAATATAGTTTAAACTTTTCTGTGATTGGAGAAAATCTTGGGGGATTTTTTCTGCTGGCAGTACAGGGAAAAACATAAACTTAATTATTAGACTTAGCTTAAATATCATCTCAACTATCTGTGTGCTTTGGACCTTGGGGGAGTTATTTAACCTATCTGATCCTGTTCCTTTATAAATTGGGGTTGATACTATCCATATTACAGGATTATAAGAGTAAACTGTAATGCACTTAAATGGTTGAAAATAGAGTCTGACAAATAATGGACATCAGTCTGCCCATTATTAAAATATTATACCAATATTTTCATATTTTTATTCTCATTTTTCCAGGGAAGAATGGAAGAATAATCAATATATTTTCTCAGATGCTAGTGAAATGATTTTCAGGTTTCTTGTTCAGCAG
>NW_006799777.1:679011-798689 GCF_000442215.2 Lipotes vexillifer
ATTAATTTTCCAAATAAAACCTTATGTGGCAAACTAATGGAGAAAACATGACCGAAAATGAGATATAATCATTGTAGCGCAGACAAGAATACAGCAACAACTAGGTGAGTCTCTATTCACTGAGCTTGTATTTATTTCCATTGAAATTACTATGGAGGCATCTCTATAGAATTTGGAATTCCAAAGAATACAATAAATATTTTAGAAGTGGAAAAACTATTTTCTTAGCTTCTCAAGGCTTAAACCTAGGAGTCATCCTTTATCCCACTATTTCCTTCACTTCCAACAACTCATGCTGGCTCTACCATAAAAGTAAATACTTAGCCCATTAATTTCTTTCCATGACCCCTGTCACCACCCTAATTCGTCTACCATTTAGACTATGATAATAGGCTTTCTCTGTTATGTAACAAATTTATTACAGTATAATGGACACAAAAAAAATCCTGCACATATTTAAAATGTGTAATTTGATAAGTTTTGATATATTTATATAACTGTGAAACCATCACCATAATGAAGATAGCAAACATATCCATCACCCCCCAAAGTTTCATCATCTCATTTGTAGTCCTCCTTGGCCTCACCTCTCAACACCTCCTGCAATCCATGTTCTACTTCCTGTCACTATCGATTAGTTTGCACTTTCTCAAATTTACATAAATAGTATCAAATAGTGTATAAGTTTTTAGGTTGGATTCTTTTACTTAGTATGATTATTTTGAGATTCTTTAATGTTGTTGTGTATATCAATTGTTCTTTCCTTTTCATTGTAGAGTAGTATTCCATTATATGAAGATACCACAATTTGTTCATCCAGTCTCCTGCTGATGAACATTGGGTACTTTCCAAGTTGGTAGTATTACAAATAAAGTTGTTATGCACATTTACATATAAGTCTTAACATGAATATATGCTTTCTTTCTCTTAGGTAAATATTAGAACACCTGGATCCTGTGGTAGGTTTATGTTTAACATTTTAAGAAACCTCCAAACTCTTTTCCAAAGTATCAATAGTTGTACTATTTTACTTTCCTATTAGCACAGCATGAGAGTTAAATTTCCTCTACTTCCTCACCAACATTTGATATGGTCAGTCATCTAAGCTTTAAACTTTCTATTAGGTTTGTATTGGGACCTCATTATGGTTTTAATTTTGCATTTTCCTAATGACAAATGATATTAAACATCTTTTTTGTGTTTGTCATCTGTATATTTTCTTTGATAAAGTATGTATCAAACCTTTTGTCTCTTTTTTTAAAAAAATGGGTTTGCTTGCTTTATTCTCTTTGATTTTTGAGAGTTCTTTATTCATTCTAGATACAAGTCTTTTATCAGATACATGCTTTGTAAATGTTTTCTCTCAGTCTGTTGTTTGAATTTTTACTCTTTAACAGCATCTTTGATAGCTGAGACTCAATTTCAAAATTCCAATTTATTATTTTTCTTCTTAAATCATGTCTTTGGTATTGTATCTAAGAACTCTTTGTCTAACCCAAATTCACAAATAGTCTCTCTTATTTTTTCTTCCAAAAGGTTTTCAGTTTTAGGTTTTACATATAAGTCAATATCTATAGATATATCTTGAGTGAATCTTTGTATATTGAATGAAGTATGGATCAAGTTCATATTTTTACATATGAATATCTAGTTTTTTCAGCACAATTTGTTGAAAAGATAGTTCTTCCTCCACTGAATTGCCTTTGCACCTTTGTAAAAAATCAGTTGTCCATTTTCTTATTCATTCGAATTACAGCAAAGTCTCATAATTACTGGATTTGGTGATTGTGATGGTTAATTTTATGTGTTGACTTGGCTAAGACATGGTATCAAGATAATAAATCAAACACATGTCTGGATGTTCTTGAGAGGGTGTTTTTAGATGAAATTAACTGTAAATCAGTAGACTTTGACTAAAACTGATTACTTTCCATAATGTTTGTGGGCTTCATCCAATCAGTCAAAGGCATTAAGAGAAAACAGAATAAGGTTCCAAGAGGAAGAGGGAATTCTGCCTCTTGATTACCTTGATACTCCAGATATAGTAACAACTCTTTTGGTCTCCATCCTGCAGGCCTACCCTGAAGATTTTATAAATGCCAGCCTACATAATCATGTAAGTCAATTCCTTAAAATAAATAAATAAATGAATAGAGAGAGGTATATATTGATATTTATCACAAAGAGACAGAAATATGTGTACACATTCTATTGGCTCTGTTTCTCTGAAGAACCTTGATTAATATAGTGAGTTTGATTTTATGTGAGTTAAAATACTGCTTGCAGATACCAAATCTAATCAAAGTAGCTTAAGCAAAAAAATAGTATCTCATGGTATCCAAAAATAGGAAATGCAGCTGGCATCAGGCACAGTTGGAGTCAGGGCTTCAAATACTATCAGAGCATTCTTTACACTTCTTGTGACTCTCTTCTTTTCATTAGTTTTCTCTCTCTCATTTCTTCTCTCACTCGGAGAGACTGACTCTCACTTTTCAGAAATATCCTAATTGCAAAGAAACGGCTGCTGACTAATCAAATGTATTCCATTCCCAATTCTGAGAATCCATGAATGAGTCTCATTGGCCAGCTTGGGTAAGGTGCCTATCCCTGGGTTATGGCTATGAGTGGGAACAAAATGTAACAAGGGTGTTCATGCTGGAATCATGTAGATAATACGCAGGATGAAACTGGCCCTAAAGAAGAGGATTCTTGACAGGCAAATGACATTCAATATATTTATTTTCAGAAGCAGTAACAAATCTAAATTTCTAAAGTAAGGTAAGAGTAGATAATGTATTGTAAACTCTCTAGTTTCTAGTAGAAACCCTGTCTGCCTGAGACATTAAGAGCAAATCAGAATAAAAAATTTAAGTCCAATCTGATCATCCAGAGAGCCTATACAAAATGCTCCTCCCTCCAAATCAGACTTTTGGATCCAACTCCATTCAGTTTTTCTGTATAAGAGTGGACCTGATTTCATTTTGCATTATCAATCTTTTAAAAGTTTTGCAGGAGCTAATGTAGAGCTCTGACTCCCCTATATAAATTGGTACATTCTTTCCTCCTCCTTTCCTTATCTGGTTTTGTTCTTCTTCAGATTACTTGTCACAGCTTGGAGTATTTGTTATTTTCTGTGTGATTTTTTGTTTGTTTGTTTTGTGTTTGCACATTCATATTTAAGAATGTAAACTCCACAAGAGCTTGGGCTATATCAACACCAAAAATGTGTTTCGTGCAAATTTTTGATGCAGTAATAAAATATATGTTATGATCATTTATATTTTTGCATTGTGTTTAAAGAATATAATGCATTTACAAAGATAGCATCCATTAATAAAAGGGTCTGAGTGCTGAAACAAGGCCAGTTGAGGATCTGGCACTTTTATAATACATTCTGAAAGGGTCTGGTCATTTTAACTCATCTCATCCTTCAAAATCAGTGATCTAGCACTCACATTTACAAATTTTCCTTGAATTTTTCAAGTACTCCTGATCAATGTGTCAAATGTGACAGAACAGATGTGGTCAGTGAGTGATCAAACATATGTTTCATTTGTATTACTATTCATTACAATATGTCATAATTGACAGCACATCCATGTAACTTTTCAAGTACCTAGAAACTATTCTAGGTCTCTTTTTAGGGAATTCACAGTTTAAAAAAAAAAATTCCTATGGAATACACAGGAAAATTAAAAATATTTTTCTAAGAGAAACCGTCATTATTGGGTAAATGATGGAGTGAAGCTCATTTTCAGGTTCTAATGATATAGAAGGAATTTTTGTCACCCTACAGTGCAATCATGAATACCACCAAGACTGATTCAATGGATCCCATGCAGCACCTGCCCAATGCTTACTTCCAGTTCCTAGGTTATCTATGAATTGGATATTTAAAAAATCCTAAACCTCCAGATGCCCCAAATAGGTGAAGGCATATATTTTTACAAGTATGTTGTACTACTTATTAAATCAGTTATGTGATTGTGGTGATGTTAGTGATTTTTTTTTTTAACATTTCTGGAAAGATTCTCCATTACATTGTCTCCTACCCCCATTAACTCTCATAGACAGTGTTAAGGAGATATATATGTATATATATATATATATATACATAAAATATAAAATAGACATAAAATAGACATAAAATAGACATAAAATAGACATAATTTTTTTTTGGCAATTTACATTAAAGATTTGATGGGGCTTTCTGCTGTTGTTGGGGGTTTGTGCTTTTTCATCAAGCTTTCTGTATTTATTGTATACTTATTTGAGGGTGTTTCTTTATTTGATCTTTGACTTTTCTGAGAGAGTATATTTTTCAGTCCACAAATGTAATTGTGCAAGAAACATTGTCTTTGAAAACTTATTCTTAAATAAAATTAAGTTAAATTAGATGCTGAACCCCATCCTCCTGAGAGGGCAGAAATTTGTTCTACTGGGTATTTTAGATACCCAGTATAGAACTGGAGAGGCCAGAAAACCTAAGGAAGAGCCTTTGTTTTCCAAAACACTGTGGTCATTGCTGAACTGTTTTTGTGGTCCTTTGAGACCATGTTTTCCATGTCTCTTATGGAGCTCAGGCATCTCTGCTGAGGTTGAGAATCTCTAAGCAGAGGCTCTAGCTTACCTGGGCATCCTGTACAACTTGCACCCTCTGAGATTTTACCAGCTCATTTTTGCCACCCATATACCAAGGCACAGTTTTAGTAACTTCCTAAATTTCCAATCTTCCCAACATCCAGGAATCCCTCTTTTCTTAAGCATTGCTTTAAAGGAAGTCATCCAGTTTCCCACCTACATCTGACACTTTACATCATCTTTTCAATGACCTTAAATTTATAGACAGGTGGAACTTTTGTCTTTCAGAATGTTCTATTTTGTGTTGTGTAAAATTTCCTGAAGGAAGGAAATATAAAAGGTCTAGTTAACTGTTTGGAATTGAAAGGGGGAAGATAGTGGGAAAAATGCAAACTAATGTCCCAAAGCTTAACCAGACACACTTGTTTTATCTATTTTGCAATTCACATTTTCCTTTTAAATTATGAAGGTGTCATAGCAGGATAGAAACATAGGATGGAAGAAAGGGATAAGTTTATTCATGATTCCAAATATATATATATATATATTTTTTTCATTTGGCTATGCAGTTGTATGCAGTTCTTTTCAGGAAACCATCTTCAGCAAGAAACCCCTTTTGTCTTGTCACTTTAGCAAAGCTATAATTTGACCAACTTTTAAATCAGGTGCCTCCATGCTCTACTCATTTCTGGCCCAATCACACCTTTCAAATCTTTTGATCACACAATATCTTGCCTAACATGTTGGTTCTTTCTGTAGATCAAAGAAGTAGAAATGAAGAACAAGTAATTAACAGATGATCAGATCTCTTCCCTAGCTTCTCCTTGGGTAAAATCATTAACAAACTGTGTGAACAAACTGTGTGAACAAGACAGCATCTAAAGAAAATCACATGAAGTCAACAAGCCTGCACACAGTGGTGGATGGTGATGAGTCTGATCCCCTAACTCAACAATTAACTGAGATGACTTCTCCTTTCCTTTTAAAAACTTTCATGGCCAAGCAGACTCTTCAGAGTTGGTTTTGGGGACATGAGTCCTCCTTCTCCCCAGATTGCCATCTTTCTGATTAAAGCATTTCTGAAAAAGCAATGTTTTCTGTTTTCTACCAACACTTGCCTCTCAAGTATTGATTTTCAAGCAGTGAGCAGCCAGACCTGGATGAAGCAAGACCGATAATTCAGTAAACTCTTAGGTCAATTTAAACTTACAGTGACCAACATCACTTTAAGGGAGTGACTGATTGACATTGCAATTGCCAGCTTCCAAAAGGACACAGACCTTTATAACTAGACTATGAACCTGGAGCCTTGAGGGGGTGGGCAATTAGCCTTGACGGAAGCATGCAAGAGATTTTTTTCCCAGGGAGAAAAGTCCTGCTTGTAAGTTTATATATTTAGTTTTTAAGCTACAAAATCTCTATTTAAGGCCTACATATAAGGGCTTGAGATTTTTTTTTAATGCAATCCAGCTTCCAAGATTTATTTGATACAATTAATTTCCTTCTGATCCAAAAACAGCATTGCAGAAAATGCAGTTAATGGGCACTTTTTCAATCATTTGTAGGCATCATTTTAGGTAGAGAATTTCCTTACAGAACAAGACATTTAACTATAAAACTCAGGTTTTCATTTTTACCCACCCAACACAGTAACTCTCTATGAGAAAATTTGATCCAATTGAAACCTGAAGTACTTTAATACCATGCCTGTAGCACCATTTCATATACCAATTGCCTCTTCCACTGTCTCTTACATTATCAGAACTCCTAAATGGAACTCCACCTTTATACAGTTCCACCCATGCTAGTCCTCTGTAAAATGTCAATAGCCTATGTAAAAATCTTATGGATTCCTTACCAAGCTGCTTTTTTAAGAAAGGGAGGCTAACAACCCCAAAATTCTATCACTATTCAGATTTTGTCTATCATATATTTTACCTCCATAAACTAAACAATGTTAATACATTAGTATCTGTGGATACATGCTATTTTCAACTGAAAAAAAAAAAAAAAAGAAGCTATATTTTCCATCAGACTGAGTGCTTTCTAAAAGATACCTAGTAATGACCTAGAATTCACTCTTTAGATGAGTTAGGGTGGTTGTTTGGAAAGCAAAGTCCCAGCTCTGATAACTTCCTTTTGAGCTTTCACCTGATTTGTTTACATGACAATGAAGCATTTATATGACAATTGAAGAGTGAAAAAAAATCCATTAACAGCCTTTTGTTTTGTCTTGTACTTAATCTGATGGATTTATTAGTTTTTTTAATGGAAATAACAGTAGTTTGATTTAACTGACTTGATTGACTGCTTTGGCACTATTTAGACAAAGAGGTATATATCATTTTACCTAGCAGTTTAGAAGCTGCATAACAATCCATTGCAGAAATGACATTAAAAAAAAAAAGCTTCTGTAAGATCACTCAGCTCATTATGAGGAATCAAATATCCTGAATTAAATTCTCGAAGTCCAACCTGACTACAGCAAAGAACTAATGAGATCTGTGCTCTCCTAGGAGCTCATTTAATTAACTCAAGCATTGCTTTCAAGTATGCATTATGATGTTGCTTGTAAATTCACATATATTAAATGTAAATTTTAAGATATTTTAAAGGAGAGAGAGTTTGGTGGCAGTCCAATTTACATTCTTTCTTGGCTATAAGCATTTTCTTTTTTCTTCTCACATTATACATTTAACATTGATACATTTTGAGGGTTTTTGTTTTCCTAGCTATTGTCAACAACAAGATATACATTTTCTCCTTTAAAATATGGTAATTATTTTAGTAAATATAATTGATTACTGATTTAAGATTAAAATCTGTGGCAAAGGGGGAAACTATAAACATATAAAATTTTTATTAGTTGACCCAAAATCTGGATGGATAAATTAGACTCTTAGTGTAACAAGTTTTGCCCTGAGATCCAGATATTCTGCCTAAGGGTGAAGAATGAGATAAACATACCTATTTTTTTAAATGTCTTACTTTTAATATAGTATAGATTTTTTAAAAAAATAAAGAGACAATTCTCCTCTGTTCTACAGCTTAGTAGTACAAACCTAATCTTTCCCCTTTTGAGGTAATTTCTTTTTTTTTTTTTTTCTTTTTTCTTTTTTTTTTTTTGCGGTACGCGGGCCTCTCACTGCTGCGGCCTCTCCCGTCGCGGAGCACAGACTCCGGACGCGCAGGCGCAGCGGCCATGGCTCACGGGCCCAGCCGCTCCGCAGCACGTGGGATCCTCCCGGACCGGGGCACGAACCCGCGTCCCCTGCATCGGCAGGCGGACTCTCAACCGCTGCGCCGCCAGGGAAGCCCTGAGGTAATTTCTTGAATAACTTGAACAAATTAGTAAAAGAAATCTTTTCCCTCACTTTTTATGTAATATACATCCTTACCTGTTGATACTGCCCCATTTTTCAAAGGTGTCATCAGTGAAATGAACCAGTGAATTTAGAGTTGAAATAACAAAAAACTGGTTTCTTCTCTGCCTCTTCTCACACTTATCTTGATGAAGGTCAATTTAATTCAACAAATGTTGAGCTTACCCAAAGGTTTATATCTTTGAAATAATCCCTTTCTCAATGAGCTCCTTGTCAGAGAGATTTGGTCCAAATCTAAAGGTTTCTTATCTGAAACCCTTGAGGGCAGATGTGTTTCAGGATTTGGGATTTTAGAAAAGTAATGCTGAACATAGTTGGTATTTTAATAAACACCCCCAGCAGAGAGTTCCATAATACACATAATAACACATATTTATATAACAGTGTATACATAATACACTTTATACAAGGCATATTAATATTTTGGCAATGTGCATGCATATTTGTACTAAATGGATTAAATATATTCTGTAAGTTACTTGTCAGTTCTGCTCAGATTTTGTCAGCAAATGAGTTAGAACATGTCACTTTTTAGAGCGTTTAAACTGTATAATTGAAAATAAGTGACTGTAGAGTTGTAATAAATCACTATGGTGGGCAAAATTCTCAGATGGACTCAGAGAATCCCACTCCCTGGTGTATATGCCCTCCTCTTGAATGTGGGCAGGACCTGTTAATATGATGAGATGGCACTTTCTTGATTAGATTATGCTTAATGAAAAAAGTAGTGGGATAGTTAGTCACTCCTGTGATTATTCTACATTGTATAAGACTCTGTCATAGCCTCTAGAAGAGCAATTGTCCAGTTGGCTTTGAAGAAGTATGCTGTCATGTTATAAGAGGGCCTTGTGGCTAGCACCTGAGGGCAGCCTCGAGGAGGTGAAAGCCACCATGCTGGCCCGTCAACAAGAAAATGGAGACCTCGGGGAACTGAATTCTGACAAAAGTCTAAATGATCTTAGAAGAGGACCCCAAGTTTCAGGTAAGAAATGAGAGTGCTACCTCTGCCAACATATTAGCTGATGAGACTCTGAGCAGAGGAAACAACCTGTGGCTGGACTTTGTATCAACAGAAACTGTGAGAAAATACATTTGTGTTGTTTTAAGCTGCAATGACTGTAGTAATTTGTTATGCAGCATCAGAAAAGTAATACAATAAGTGAATTGTATTACTTTCCAAGTCAAAGTTTTTTTCAGATTCTTAACCACAATCTAACCCATTTTCTACACTTCTTACTAAGTCATTGTCTCAGTTCTATGAAGAAGTAGAAAAAAAGATACTTTGAAATGAGGAGCTTTACGTTAACTTTAGAGTTGCTTGTCATCTTAAAGAAAGTTTATATATAATACAGAGAGTTAATGAGGTTAAAAAAATGTTCTGATAAGACCATAATAAAAAAGTGACTCAGTTTTAATTTACATAACACTTCAGATGAGATACGTTATATGTTAATTTACATAACATGTTGTTTTATTTTAACTAGAAGGGTTTTGGGAATGAGTCTGTTCTCAAAGATGAAACACAGATCTGATCAAAACAAAACACACAGTATTTTACAATTTGGAATATCATTCATGAAAGTCTAATAGCTAAAACACTTTATATTTGTCACTTCAATTCTTACTAGACATGTGAAAAGATCTTGTTCTAAGATATTAAATTTAAATGTGTTTGGATCAAATTGCCTACAGGCTTGAATTTCTATCAGCGTTTCCAGAGTGAACTGGTTTTAGCAGAGATATTGTTCTTTTTAAAGTCACTTCACCTTTTTCACTCTCCATATTTTAACTCCTCAACTCCTTTCCTCTTTCTGAACTATCCAATTACTATCAGAAATCAGTATTTCATAGAATGATCTAAGAAGGTATCTTATAAAAATTACTGAATTTGTGATCATTGTTCATGGCATCTCTGTTTCACGTTCAAGTTTCAAACCTCATCAGCTAAGATATATGAGCTCAATTTATTCACCTATACAATCTTAGTATTTCATATGAAGCATTTTTTCCTTTTTAAGGAAGGCTGATCCCAATTTGATTATACATGCTAAATAATAAGTAACTTCTTTAAAGTTTACTTCCAGAGTTGGAGCTTATTTTGAAAATTAAATCAAGAAAGATAAGAAGATTCCTCTTATTCTCTCCATTTAGTGTCTTTTCTGAAGGTAGAAACTTGGTTCCTTCAAAACTTTAAGTAGGGAGGAGTAGAGAAGAATGTTAACCAAGCTGTGCTTTTGTCCTTTGCTTGTTATAGGCAAACCTTCCCAACATGCTAAGCAGGACTGACAGCTCTCCCCAACACAGTGTCTTCCCATTTGCTGTGCTCTAAGGGCCCAGTCTCAGGATTTGACACACTGATTTCTACTGAGGCAGTGTCAGAACCAGCTCTCTAAACAAACTATAGTAATAGTTCTCCAAAGAGTACCAAGAAATGGATGAGATAAGGTCATGCTTCAAGGAGCCTGTGAGGCAAGCAAATTGATTATTTTATCTCCTTGTACCAAATACATTTTTAGAAAAAAATATTTATTCTTCTACCCATTCACATTTTTTTTGAGAACCAACCTTTAGAGTGAGACTATTATGAAAATATTATTTAAAGATGAATCATTTTTATTGAAGTAAAGTTGATACAATATTATATGTTACAGGTATATAGTATAGTGATTCACAATTTTTAAAGGTTATACTCCATTTATAGTTATTATAAAATATTGGCTATATTCTCTGTGTTGTACAATATATCCTTATAGCTTATTTTATACATAATGGTTTGTTCCACTTAATCTCCTACCCCTATATTCCCCCTCCCCTCTTCCCTCTCCCTACTGGTAACCAGTAGTTTGTTGTTTATATCCGTGAGTCTGTTTCTTTGCTATTTTCACTAACTTGTATTTTTTTTTTGATTCTACATATAAGTGATATACAGTATTTGTCTTTATCTGTCTGAATTATTTCACTTAGCATAATAGCCTCCAAGTCCATCCATGTTGTTGCATGTGGCAAAATTTCAGTCTTCATTATGGCTGAGTAGTATTCCATTGTATATATATACCACATCTTCTTTATCCATTTCTGTTGGTGGACACTTAGGTTGCTTCCATATCTTGGCAATTGTAAATAATGCTGCTATGAACATTGGGGTGCATGTATCTTTTCAAATTAGTGTTTTTGTTTCTTTCAGATATATACTCAGGAATTGCTAGGTCATATGGTAATTCTATTATTACTTTTTTGAGAAACCTTCATAAAATTTTCCACAGTGGCTGCACCAATTTATATTCCCACCAACAGTGTACAAGCATTCCCTTTTCTCCACACCCTCACCAACATTTGTTATTTGTTTTCTTTTTGATGATAGCCATTCTGACAGGTGTGAGGTGATATCTCATCGTGGTTTTGATTTGCATTTCCTTGATGATAGTGACATTTAGCATCTTTTCATGTCCCTGTTGGCCATCTTCATGTCCTCTTTGGAGAAATATCTATTCAGGTCTTCTGCTCATTTTTAATTGGGTTGTTTGTTTTTTTGCTGTTGAATTGTATGAGCTGTTTATATATTTAGGATATTAACCCTTATTGGTTATATCATTTACAAATATTTTCTCCCATTCAGTAGGTTGTGTTTTTGTTTTTTCAATGGTTTCCTTGGCTGTGTAAAATCTTTTAAGTTTAATTAGGTACCATTTGTTTATTTTTGCTTTTATTTCTTTTACTTTAGAAGACAGATCCAAAAATCATTATTATAAGGGTTTCTAAATAACTGAAGATATCTTGAGCTGAATTGCAAAAAAAAAAAAAAATAAGACAGAGTTTCCAGAGAAGAGAGAATCTGCATGAGAAGGACTGGAATACCACTTTGTATTGAAATGCCATTACCTGGGACACACAGGTGTCAATTCCTCAGGGAACAGGAACTCCCAATTGAATATGCTAATGTTTCAAGCAGTCACTCTAAGGTGGAGAACAGTGACTTTTGTTCAGTGAAGTGATATTATGAAGATTATCCCTGATGTCCATAGAGCTGCTAAAGATACAGAACTGTCTCCCTCCTCCACTGTTATTTTCCCTGCTCTGGCTTATAGAGATAGAGGGAGGAAAAACGTAAAAATAAATCTGCTTCTTTTCTATTTTTATAGTCTTGGGATAAACTATCTGCCAATGAGGAAATGTAGGAATCCCTCTGAAATATTTTTCAAATCTCATTGTTTTTGCCTATCACTCTATTCCCTAAATGGCACATGGAGGCTTCCAAATGTACACTGGCTAAATGCATTAAATATCTACTTGATTCCAAAATCCATGTTCGCTCACTATTCATAACTGTGAAAAAAAAGTACATAATACTTTTGAGCACTTTTTATGTCCTGGTCATAGTCTCCTTAAATAGACTGTTTAATTATCCCTATTTTGTCTAAGATTCCCCAGCTTTAAACTCAGATAATTTGATTTCAGAGCTACGATTTTTAAACACTACCAGGTACTATCCCATTTGTAGTGGAAGGATCACCTAGGAGATTGCCATCCAAAATCCATGTAAGGAAAGATGGTATAAACTCAGAGTAACTAAATACTTAAAACTAAGAAAAAATATTCCAGAAAGTTGCTTTGTTTTTTATCTAAGGAAAGAGAGACTTAAAGGAAAGTGAGTAATCTACATTAAATCTATAATCAGGACAAAAAAATTAGTGGTCTTCCTACATTGCTATTTGGGGAGAGTAACCTGGCCCACTAAAGCCTGGGTCTTATTCTTGCAGTGCGGATGTTATTATAATAGAGATGTATGCATTGTGTTACCTTATCTTGATGTAATCAACTATTCAGATGAATGTAATAGATTTACTTGCTCAGAGTTCAAGCTTACTAAACATCCTTCTGAATAATATTTGAATTCCCACTAGATTTGCTGAAAGGAAAGAAAACATTGACCTTGAACATGAGTAGCTTATTTAATAGTTATATTTTGCAGTGTAAATTAATTCATTGAAATCATGGTATTTATACTTGTCTTTTGACTCTGTAATAATGTTTCAACTTGAGTAAAAATGTTCCATATCAAAAACTTTATTATAGAAATATATTTCATTTTTCAGATTTATTCACCAGTTAATAAAAAATGTTTTGTATTCTTGGCATGTTCCAAATGAAAGGAAAAGATGTATTTCAGGTAGATTACAACTCTTCTTGATACAGAAAAGGATTCTGATCTACACATATGTGTTCCAGAAATCACACCTATGGGAATGAAAAATAGTATATGTTTGCTATAAGGAATATTCATTTGTAAAATTATTGAAAACTCAATCTTGTGATCAAGTAGTGATAACATAAAATATTGGAAGTACTTCAGATAACTTGGATTAAACAGAATCAAATGAATCAAACCTCCAGAACGTTCTGCAAAATCTCTTTCTTCTCAGTATAGAAAAAGAGGACTTCATTTTCCATTAAAAATTGCCTAAATGAGCTCCGTTTTCAAAAATATTAAACTCCTTTCCTAATGGAGGTAAAATATTTGACCCATAGCTTTGTTGTTTTCATTTTTTCTATTTTAAGCAATAAATATCTTGTAACATTTTAGCTATTCATATGAGAACAAAGTAAATCTACAACACATACTGAAATTTTGGTAGTTCTACGGTCCAGAAATAAATATTGTCTTTCAGTATTTGTTTATTATTCATGTAATTCTGTGTCCATTTCTGTTTGTTAAACACTTGAAGTTGATTCTAGGGAAAATAAAGTTGCCATATTGATATCTATATAATGCCCAGTTAATATATTCATATATTCTGAATTTTCTACCAATAACAATTCTACCATATTCATGTTTCTTTTGTTTCAGAATTCCAGAGGGATGCTTATTAATTTTGCCCAGGAAAAAAATAATGATTGAATGAATATATATCCAGAATATTTTAATAGGTTTAAATTAATAGAAGTAATTTGGAAAATAATTTTATGAAAAATTGGGAAACTATTTGTATGAGAGAGTTTTCTCTTTTTTTGGGGGGGGATAAGATAATTGACATTAACAAAAAGGCTTCAAGCCTTTTGTAAAAAATACATTCTTTTATTCTTTGTCAAATATTCCCAATTACTTATTAGTTCAATGAAAAGTGTTAATGTTTTTCATTGGTTCATTCATTTATTCAACAAATGTGTTTTGATTATCTTTTATGTGATAGAAAATATACCTGATGGAGAATTACAGAGATAAATAAGTTACAATATTTTTCTTCAAAGAGCTCCCAGTATATTGGAGAAGACATATATAAGTAAACAAGTGCATGACAACTTTATGTCTTAAATAGCAATCATATTGAACAGTCAACTAGACATGTCTGTGAGCAGATCCATTGCATTTTCTGCACAGATGTGGAAAATATTGCCTTGATTTTTTGCATGCTACCTTTTGGTTGATCCTTGCTTCTTATAGAGTATAGCAAGACCATTCCTATAAAGAATTCTGTCTCTCTTGCTGAAGACACATGAAAAATGTCAATACAAATAGAATGAGTTTTCCACATCCAACCGATAGGAAAAATGGGATATCAAGTTCATTGCATATGTATATTAAGGTAGACGTAATCCCTCCAGATAGAAAATAGGTATTAATCCACCTTGCTATCAAGCACCTATACTTTTGACATGCTTTTCCAATTTTTCTTTCAAGCAGTGATTGTACATAGACATGAGCTGCCCAACGAAATAATGTACATAGACATGAGCTGCCCAATGAAAGAAACAAAATGGAGCAAATCCTTTCAACTGCAAATAGCTCCAGCTCCTGGCAATATATTGCCCAGATCAAAACTCAATACTGAGAAATGGACTCTGCAAAAACAAATTAACTGCAGTAGTGACTTGGACTTGTTCTGTGAACTTTTGTTCTGATGTTGTTTAACACTTATTAACCCTTATTTAACCCTTCTTGTGAGAGCAATTCAATCAAGGAATAGATTATAGATTTAACTGATTCTTTCATTAGCAAACTTCATAGCATGTAAAACCTCAGTGTAGTATAAATTTCAAAAACCCATACACTTTTATCTCCAAATTGTTCTTGTTTTTGTCATTTTGTTTGTTTGTAATGTCAAAGTATCTGGGACAAACTTTCTGGAATGTATTTAAACTGAAAATAGAATGTTACATTTAAGAATCTGAGAATGTATGACTATCCATTTATTATTAGATGAAAGAAAATAAGTGTTTTAAAAGGAATCTTCTTTGGTAATTCCCTTTAGTTTCTATCTTCTAGTATCACAAAAAAATGAAAAAAAATAGAGTTATAATCTTACTAAAGTAGGGAAATGTTCTAATATAGCTATAACTTATAGTGCTTTGCTCAGTTGTTAAATCAGTGAATGTTTAATAAAGATTTGCTGAAATAACTTTAGTTCAATTGATCAACAAGTGAAAAAACCGTTATAAGTGGCTTTTTAAAAAAATTTTTATTTATTTATTTATTTTTCTGCGTTACGCAGGCCTCTCACCGCTGCAGCCTTTCCCGTCGCGGAGCACAAGCTCCGGACGCGCAGGCCCAGCAGCCATGGCCCACGGGCCCAGCCGCTCTGCAGCATTCGGGATCCTCCTGGACTGGAGCAGCATCCAGGATCCTCCTGGACCGGAGCACGAACCCGTGTCTCCCGCATCAGCAGGCGGACTCCCAGCTACTGTACCACCAGGGAAGCCCATAAGTGGCTAATTTTAACTGCTTTCTTGTCCTAATATTGGTAACATATTATTGAAAAATTTTCATAATATTGATAGGAATGTGACTGAAAAATTTTTTAAAGTCCAAATTCTAGTGTTAATAATGTCATTTTGTCTATTTGAAATACCATAGGTAAAATAAATTATTTATAGCACATTAATTATTAGACTTTAGATTATTTTCTAAATTTTGATATATACGGTGGCACAGGGCAGAATCTGGTCCTATCCTTTTCCTACCCTATCTTCTTCAGCTCTTCCCAGATCTCAATGACAGTGCAGTCTAAATGCAATACAAGACAGAAACAAATACCTTGACAATTGTTAGGCATCTATACAAGAGAAAGAGAAAGATAAAAAAAGAAAGAAAAATGAGTTCAGTTTTCTTCCTCCCAAGTGAGCTCAGAAGTTCTCAGCTGGAGTTCATAGCAAAATGAGCAGTAAGTTATGTTTCAGAACAATATATAATATCAACTTCTACTCTTTTGATTTTTATTTTATATTGGAGTATAGTTGATTTACAATGTTGCATTAGTATTAGGTGTACAGCAAAGTGATTCACTTATACATATACACATGTCCATTCTTTTTCAGATTCTTTGCTCATATAGGTTATTACAGAATATTGAGTAGAGTTCCCTGTCCTACACAGTAGGTACTTGTTGCATACCAACTTTTAGTCTTTTATTTATTTTTTTTCTGAGAAAGTTTCTGGAAATAGTGTTCAGAGATCCAATAGAGACATGGGCACATGTTTGGGGCAAAAATACATGAATTTATATATAGTTTTATATGTGAAGATATATATATGTTTTATGTAAAGAAACATTTATACCTCTTATTCAAAAACATTTTTAAGAACAAATCACTTATATATAGAATATAGGCTTTGAATGAGATAAAGATCTCTGAAATATTTAGAAATTGTTTCTAAAATTAATGAATTGTATTAAGATCACATATATTAACTTTCAAAAAGTTAATATTGTTCTTTTTGAAGTTATTTTAATTAAATTTGTTTTAAACTATAAATATTTGAATTTAAATACTTAAAATATTATTTAAAAATAATGTCCTGTAACTGGAGAAACTCAGTTCCTTTCAAAGGGCCATAGAGCTGGCATCTGTATATGATCTGTGTGGATTACAATCACATATTATACCAGGTGTGCTTAACATACACCTGGCAGATAGTGAGAACTCAGGCAGTGGTAGCTATCATTGTGATTATAATTATTATTAACATTAACAGTCTGTACAATCTATATCACTTGTGTCTCATGCATCGTAATTACATATATATATTGAGATATATATTCTTTTAAAGTAAGATATAGAAAACGTTTATACTGAATATTTATGTATCATTCATTGTTCTAAATGACATAAGTGTATTTAATCCTCAGTAACTCTATGGAGTGAGTACACTTATTATCCTTATTTATGTGTGAAAACTAAAACCCAAAGTAGTCCAGAAGAATACACTGCTGGAATTACAAGTGCTGGAAACAGAATTCTATCCCATGTGATACAACTACAAATCTGTGCTGTTAATCACCATAAGGTATTACCTCTTTACATAGCTATGTTCCTATCTGTTTATCTGTCTATCTATGTATCTATCTATCTACCTATCTACCTATCTAATATCTGTATGTACATACATTGTATACATATGAACACACAATACACATATGTATATACATATATACATATTCATTCCAGTTCCTTATTATTAATATTTCCCACATCCTTTCTTCAGTTTCCTAAAATGAATGGCTAAGGATAATAAATTAATTTTTGCTCCCATAGGATTATTTGAGTTTTACATGTGTTATAGTGCATTTTAAAAGCTTAATCCATCAATTGGAGCATATGAAGTGCTTATAATAAGAACATTTCTGTGGCAAATGACAGCAGTCCAGCTTGGACCAGCTTAAGAATAGAAAAAAAAAAAAAATCTGGTATTTATTGGCTCATGTAACAAAAGTACAGAATACTATTGTAGAATCTGTCACTTGGGGACAATGGAGATAAGAAAGTTGGATACTCTCTGGACTCTCATTATCATTCTAAGTCTTGTCTGTCTGTGCCAGCACCATCCTTTACAGTTACATAAAGCACATCAAATGAGATTTTTTCCAGCACAGAACAAATATGACCAGAGGCTACTCAAGAGTGGTGTTCTTCCATTCTTTTGAACAGAATGAAATATTTCCCATCAGTTTCACTTTAAAAAAGAAAAATCCCAGGGTAGGATTCTGAATAATCTAATTTGAGTTTCTTGCCCATCATTGCCCCAACTATTATGCCCAAACAAATGAAGTCACCTGCTCATTCTTGTGATTAGGAGAGTTGGTACAGTGACACAACCTTCAACTGAACCAAAGAGTTGGGATGAGGGGGGAGTAATTCTCTCAAAGATAGTAAATAATGACAAACAAAATAATAAATGTTAGTTGTTGTTGTTATTGTGCATTTAATAAAGGCTTGAGTAGTGGGGGGGGTAAATGAGGGATAAGGGGAATGAGGAAAATCCTGTCCCAGTAGCTGACCTTCAGATCAAATCTGCCCTGGTTTCAGTTGAGGTTTGGTGCTCCTTAGGAGCAATTACCTCCTCAGCTTAAATATTGATGGAAATATTATGGGCTCTATGACTGGATAGAATTTTGGAGATAGTAACACTGACTCCAGAAATCTCCCCGTCAGTAGGCATCTCTTTCATAGTCCAGATCCCAGGTAATAGATTTAAGAATAACAGGTTCATTGTCTGCATTTCTGCTTCCCAAGATAGGTTGCTTGCAATTTCTTATCCATGAACTCCAGGACACACCATCCCCTATCCTCTCCTTTAAAAGCCCCTTCACTACTCCCCATACAGAGGTGAGAACTTTAGCCTATTCTCTTTGAGAATCTGGCCCAGGAAGACTGGAACCAATTCACAATTTAGTCATTAGAATTAAGTTGTTATGGACTGCTACAGCTTGCTTTTTTTTGTAGTTATATTTTTATTAATGGACTTGACTCTTGTCTGTTCAAGTAGTCCTTGGCTCTCATGTTCTACTCAGTACTTTGGTCCAAGTTCTCAGTATATTGTCTTTTTCTCTGCATCTCTTAAGAAATCTTAATAGCTGGATTATTAAAACTTTAATGGCTACATACTGATAATTTGCACATTCCACTTACTGGCAAAATATTTCAAGTTTTCTGAAATCAAGTTCTTCACTATTCTTAATGAAGAACTTACTTTCTAGTTCTCCTTTTCCCACCAGCTTTCAGGACAGAGGCACTTCTTTCCTGGCTCTGCATGTTCTTGTCTGGGAATCGTGATCGGCTGAATAGATGGATGTAGGCTAGCCCAGTTCCAATGACTGCTATATGCAAGATTTCCAATATTCAGCCCCTTCCCTCAATTGAAGACAAATCTAAGTAGCCATCCCAACTCAAAGACTCTCTGTAGGATCAGCTGAGGTCTCTGTTGCAACTGTGACAGCATTTCAAAATCCCCTCTCTGCCCAGTTCTGCCTGCCTCACTCCTTTCAGGCATTGCTTTCAAGAGCACTTCTCAAACTCCAACAAGCCAATTGCCATCTTACTGAGTCTGTCCAGTGCATGTGTAGGCTAAGATAACATTTATGTTTAGAAATATTTAAAATTAAACTCCTTAAAGTCACTAAAATATTTTGCGTTTAAATGTTTAAATATTCCTTTATTTAAACATGAAAATAATGAATACATTCTTCAATATTTATTTAATCATCATCATATGTTAAACACAGTACTAGATCCTTGGGACACACTGCAGTGCTCTTTTTCTTTAAAAAAACAATTTTTAGTATCATATTATATTGAAGTGAGATTACTAACTGTAAAAGAAAAATGTGATTAATTCTAGATGTTTTTCTTAAAAATCAATGGCACTGTCAATTACCTTTCTGTCAGAGCTCATGAGATGAGAGAGGTAAGACAGAGGAACAAAAGACTAAAACAAGTCTTGAATTTATACATGAGTGCCTCTCACTCCATCACTTGTAAGAATCAGTGTGATTCTGATATTATTAGGCAACAGGAACATCAAGGTAGGCAAATAAAAGAGACCAAATCTTTGAGAACAGAGTTTTTCTTACAGACATATCCAACACCAAATATTAAAAATGAATTAAAAATAAAAACAATCTAAAAGAACACTCTTAACTCTTACATAAAAGGCCAAGGAGAGGATATGCACAGAAGCTAGTCCAGGGACATAGGAGGATAAAAACTAGAGCTATAAATGGTAAATGATGTCCTTTGAATAATAAGCATATAAGGAGTAATATAAGTGTATAATACAAGTATGTAAGTAATAATGAGTATAGCGAAGAAGTTAGGAAGTGTACAGAAGATTGATATAATAGTTCATTTTAAAGTAACAATATAATAATAATTACAAAATTATTGAACATCTTTTATAGTCTTGCCACTATAATGTGAGCATATATAAACCAGGTTAGTTTTGAGAAATTTTAAAACAGAAAAGTATAAACAATAATATAAAGAAACAGTCCTTTTTCTCATAGAAAAAATGTTGCGATTTGATTTTATTATGTTTCAGTTTTCCCTGTATATAACTTTTTTTTTAATATAAAAGACACATATTCTCCTTTACTAACCATCTGTTATTCCCCTTCCAAACTATCTACTATCACAAATTGATGTGTGTTCTTCCAATTCACTCTTTATGTATACATGTAGATAAATGTTATGTGGTATCAGTTTGTGTTTATTCGATTTATATAAATATTATCATGCTCTGTACCACACTCTTTTGATAATATAAATATAAATGATAATATAAATTTTATCATGCTCTGTACCACTGTCTTTTCCTTTACATTGTGATTCATCCACGATGATCTACATAGATCCTCTTTATTCATTTTAATGCTATAGGGTATTCTGTATGGCTATATATTATTCACATGAGAGTATCATATTTTATCTATTCATATCTAATTGATAGTGGTTTAAGTGATTTCCAAAAGTTTGCTATTATAAACTGTATCACTTAAAGTTTGGATAGGATCAGAAAAGACACTTAATAGTTAAATTTGAATGAATTGTTATTATTTTAAAATAATTGGACAGTTTACCAAAGAGTTACCAGAGTTTCAGAAACCATCAAAGCAATAGCGTAATATTCTGCAGAAAGCAGCAGTGAGGAGTCATTTACCATTTAACCTACCAGGTTACTGTGCTGGGAAAGGCAGCTGCATGAGAACTGCCTGACAGAGTCATGGCCTTTGGTACAAGAATACAGGTGATTGCCAGAGACCTAGCTGGGAGGAAACCAGGGAACTCATACTCTAATGTCACTTTTCCTTTTCTCTCCTATCATCTACATGTGTCTCTAATAGTCTCAATCCATACAGAATGTGGAGAAAAAGAAAGGCCATTGGTGCAACCCAAGGACTCAGCCCCCCAGAACACAGAGCTGGGACAAGACAGACAACAGTGGGGAGTTGATCTGAAAGAGCAAATAGAGAAAACAAACACACAAACAAACAAAAAAAAAACAAAAACAGAAATCCTTCTCTAATTAGCAATCTTCTTGTGTGCTTGTGTTACAATAGATCTAAATATTTTGGTAGAGGGTAGGGAAGTTAGTTTAGTTAGGACATCCCTCTCCCCAAAATAGCTACAGAACTAAAAATATAAAAATAGTTAACAATAAAAATAGAATTCCCATCTTTTTTGTTCTTAGGTGAATTATGAAATGTTTAATTGGTATAAGCACATGTGCATCTGTTTTCCTAACTCAGGAATTTATGGAACATAAAAAAGCCTTTCCTATTTATATAGCTTTCTAGTTCAGTTTTCTAAAGAAGAAATATATTTAAGAGAGTAAAAATAAATTTTAATTGAATTTTATCTATTTTAAAGGGCTTCTAAATTTTGTTAAGTTTATTTTCTATTGAAAAGCAGTCAAAGAAAGCAGACAAAAGTTTTTCTTGTTTCAAAACACTGTTTTGTGTTTGAAACAGCACACCACTTGAGACATTGCTTTTTCCTGGGTTTTATACTTTTATTTATAAAGTGACTATAATAAAATGAAAGCTGTGAACCCAGCTTGAAAATAGTAACAAAACTGACATGAGCATATAAATATATAAACATAATTTATTTACCAACCTTGAGCTTGTCATTTTCCCTAGGTATGCTGTCATTTAAAGGACAGTTTCCTCTCTCCTCTTTGTTTTTACAGCTACACAAACAACTGATAAATAAATGTGTAAAAGTAAAAATGCTACCACATCTCTGGGATTCCCTGCAGAGTTTACATCTCAGAAAACAAAAATGTTCCTAGACTCAGAACTTGGCTGGTGGAAAGGCAGGGAGTATAGTAATAACAAGTACTGGGCTAATTTTTTACATGGCTTTTATTATGATGATTTCTAGTTTTATCATCGCCTAGCACTGAGATCCTACTCTATGCTTCTCAGTCTGTATACCTAATCTCTACTCTTAAAACAATGGTGAAATTTTGGTAGTATTATACTCATCTTAAAGAAGAAACTGGGTCTCAAAGAATTTGATATGCACAAGGCAAAAACAGCTAAATCTAATATCTAATGAGGATGTGCTGATCTCTGTGATAGCTGAGTTTACTGCTTTGGAGTATCATAAAACTCTATGACTTTCACATTATATAGTGGCATACATAAGCAATATTTTAAATATTCCCTCATTAGAAACATACTGAAAATTAAAAGGAGAAAAAAGTTCCTTGAAACACTACATTGAAATTACACCAAGTGAGAAGTAAAAGTATCCTTCCCTTCATGGCCAACTCATCCCCCCTCTCCATTTCCATCTGAGAATTATTATTAATAGTATGGTTAAACATACCTTCTTATTTTTTTCCCCAAATAAGGGGAAATGTCTTCTATCCATCTATTTCCTAATTACATTGTGATGAACAAATCCTTCATTACAGTGGTAAGGGATGAAGATTTCAAGTTGCGTAGCTTCCACCTGCCTGGCAGTAGGGTGGGGCAAGCAGTTGTTTAAGGGGAGTGGTAATGACAAGGGTCACTTCCCCCTGGGAGAGCTTTTATCTTGCCTAATTCTCTTCCCAGTCCATAACTGTTCTTGTCCACTACTGACTGTGGGGAAATTTAAGGTTGAGTGACAGGGAAGTGATTTGCCAGAGTTCCTCATCCCTAGGAATACATTAAAAAATGGAAGGTATTTGACAGTGGGAGGGTGTTTTAAGATAATTCTCTGAGAAGCAGTGTATAGATTAGACTGCATAAGAAAAACTAGAGAGAGAAAAAAGATAGGAAACTATGTAATAATCCAAGTGAGAAGTATCAACAGCTTCCATGAGCTGAGTGGATATCACTCTGAAGATGAAGTGAACACAATGAGAGATAGTACGGCAGCAGAATCAAGACATTGTAATTAATCAGATGTAAGTGTGCAAGAGAGAGAAACACCAAAGATCATCAAAGTATTCCAAAATTTAGGAAATGGATTTTGATGAACACTGTTATCAAGTGAGGAGAAGATATGGGAAGGGTCTATTAAATTTGATCTGCTAAATGGATATCCAGTGTTATAAGCTCAGTTGTGTCTCCCCAAATTCATATGTTGAAGTCCTAACCCCTATACCTCAGAACATGACTGTATTCCCAAGTATCAAGAGATAATTCAGTTGAAATATAGTCCTTAGGATGGGCCTTAATCCAAAAGACTGGTGTCTTTATAAGTAAGGAGATAAGGACACTGACAAGTATAGAGGGAAGGCTATTTGAAGACACAAGAGAAGGCAGCCATATGTAAATCAAAGTGAGAGGCCTCAGAAGAAACCAACCCTGTTGACACCTTGATCTCATACTTCGAGCCTCCAGAATTATGAGAAATTAAATTTCTGTTGTTTAAGCCACCCAGTCCCAGTTTGTGATACTCTGTTATGGCAATCTTAAAAAAACTAGTATATCTGTCCAGAACTGCCCAGAAGATAGTTAGGGTTGGGAATTAATATTTGAAAGCATTCAGAACAGGAGTTTAATCTGGGAATTCTATGAATGTTGGTAAAAACTGTTGCTGAGAAATCCCCAGTGGAAATGCTGTAACCTGAAAAGACAGCATTTGTAAATGCAAGGCCTTGACTGAGAATTCTACAATAATCACTACTACCACCAATTTTTGTTTTTAAACTTTACACCAATCCTTTAGTTAAATAATGCTATATCTTTATCACTTCTGAAATCTCAAGGAGAGATTACATTGTCTGTCCAAAGTAATATCGCTGTGTCTGAAACTGAATATAAATCCAGGCAATCTGGCCCCTGATCCCACACTCTCAAGCATACTAGAGTACTTCTGTAATAGTTACATAGAAAATACTTACCTATTTACTGCTTTTTGGGTAAATTCTGCAGCTGTCACAATACCAGATATTAATAATACCTCTTTCTGCCTAACAAGAGTGTTAAGAAACCCTAACCTGTTCACACTTCCAATTAGAAAGAATCAAGTACTAAATATAAGACCAACATTAGAATGCAAATAAAATATTTTAGTGTATCTTCTTCATGTGTGCAAAATAAATTTATAACACTCATCGTACCCACTGCATGTAGTCATCCTTCTATACCTTTGCACTGAAATTTCACTAAAAATAATCAGTGCTGGAGGAGCTTCAAGATGTCTGAAGAGTAAGTCGCGGAGATCACCTTCCTCCCCACAGATACATCAGAAATATATCTACACGTGGAACAACTACTACAGACACCTACTGAACGCTGGCTGAAGACCTCAGACCTCCCAAAAGGCAAGAAACTCCCCATGTACCTGGGTAGGGCAAGAGAAAAAAGAAAAAAACAGAGACAAAAGAATAGGGATGGGACCCGCACCAGTGGGAGGGCGCTGTGAAGGAGGAAAGGTTTCCACACTCTAGGAAGGCCCTTTGTGGGCGAAGACTGCTGGTGGCAGAGAGAGGGAGCTTCGGAGCCGTGGAGGAGAGCACAGCAACAGGAGTGCAGAGGGCAAAGCAGAGAGATTCCCGCAAAGAGGATCGGTGCCGACCGGCACTCACCAGCCCGAGAGGCTTCTCTGCTCACCCGCTGGGGAGGGCGGGGGCTGAGAGCTGAGGCTCGGGCTTCGGTCGGAGGGAAGGGAGAGGACTGAGGTTGGCAGTGTGAACACAGCCTTCAGGGGTTAGTGCACCACAGCTAGCCTGGAGGGAGTCCAGGGAAAAGTCTGGACCTGCCAAAGAGGCAAGAGACTTTTTCTTCCCTCTTTTTTTCCTGGTGCACCAGGAGAAGGGCTTAAGAGTGCCACTTCAAGGACCTCCAGAGATGGGCTCGAGCCGCGGCTATCAGCGCGGACCCCAGAGACGGGCAAGGGACGCTAAGGCTGCTGCTGCCGCCAACAAGAAGCCCGTGTGTGAGCACAGGTCACTATCCACACCACCCTTCCTGGGAGCCTGTGCAGCCCACCACTGCCAGGGTCCCGAGATCCAGGGACAACTTCCCCGGGAGGACGCACGGCGTGCCTAAGGCTGGTGCAACGTCACGCTGGCCTCTGCCGCCGCAGGCTCATCCCGCGGCCATACCCCTCCCTCCCCCATCCCCTGGCCTGAGTGAGCCAGAGCCCCCGAAGCAACTGCTATTTTAACCCCGTCCTGTTGGAGCGAAGAACAGACTCCCGCAGGCAACCGACATGCAGAGGTGGGGCCAAATCCAAAGCTGAACTCCAGGAGCTGTGCGAACAAAGAAGAGAAAGGGAAATTTATCCCAGCAGCCTCAGGAGCAGAGGATTAAATTTCCACAATCAACTTGATGGACCCTGCATCTGTGGAATACATGAATAGACAACGAATCATCCCAAATTAAGGAGGTGGACTTTGGGAGCAACGATATAGGACACTGGTCCACAAAAGACCTCCCAGCTCCATGTAATATCAAACAGCAAAAATCTCCCAGAGATCTCCATCTCAACGCCAAGACCCAACTCCACTCAACGACCAGCAAGCTACAGTGCTGGACAACCTATGCCAAACAACTAGTAAGACAGGAACACAACCCCAGTCATTAGCACAGAGGCTGCCTAAAATCATAATAAGGCCACAGACACCCCAAAACACACCACCAGATGAGGACCTGCCCATCAGATAGGCAAAGATCCAGCCTCACCCACCAGAACACAGGCACTAGTCCCCTCCACCAGGAAACCTACACAGCCCACTGAACCAACCATAGCCACTGGGGACAGACACCAAAAACAATGGAAACTATGCACATGCAGCCTGTGAAACAGAGACCCCAAACACAGTAAGTTAAGCAAAATGAGAAGCCAGAGAAACACACAGCAGATGAAGGAGCAAGGCAAAAACCCACCAGACCTAACAAACGAAGAGAAAATAGGCAGTCTGCCTGAAAAAAAATTCAGAATAATGATAGTAAAGATGATCCAAAATCTTGGAAATAGAATGGAGAAAATACAAGAAAGATTTAACAAGGACCTAGAAGAACTAAAGAGCAAACAGACAGTGATGAACAATACAATGAATGAAATTACAAATTCTCTAGAAGGGATCAATAGTACAATAACTGAGGCAGAAGAACTGATAAGTGACTTGGAAGATAAAATAGTGGAAATTACTACTATAGAGCAGAATAAAGAAAAAAGAATGAAAAGAATAGAGGACAGTCTCAGAGACCACTGGGACAACATTAAATGCACCAACATTCGAATTATAGGGGTCCCAGAAGAAGAAGAGAAAAAGAAAGGGACTGAGAAAATATTTGAAGAGATTATAGTTGAAAACTTCCCTAATATGGGAAAGGAAATAATCAAGTCCAGAAAGTACAGAGAGTCCCATACAGGACAAATCCAAGGAGAAACATGCTAAGACACATATTAATCAAACTATCAAAAATTAACTACAAAGAACAAACATTAAAAGCAGCAAGTGAAAAACAACAAGTAACACATAAGGGAAGCCCCATAAGATTAACAGCTGATCTTTCGGCAGAGAATCTGCAAGCCAGAAGAGAGCAGCAGGACATATTTAAAGGGATGAAAGAGAAAAACCTACAACCAAGATTACTCTTCCCAGCAAGGATCTCATTCAGATTTGTTGGAGAAATTAAAATCTTTACAAACAAGCAAAAGGTAAGAGAATTCAGCACCACTAAACCAGCTTTACAACAAATGTTAAAGGAGCTTCTCTAGGCAGGAAACACAAGAGAAGGAAAAGACCTACAATAATAAACCCAAAACAATTAAGAAAATGGTAATAGGAACATAAGTATTGATAATTACCTTAAATGTAAATGGATTACATGTTTCAACCAAAAGACATAGACTGGCTGAATGGATACAAAAATAAGACTCATATATATATATATGCTGTCTACAAGAGACCCACTTCAGACCGAGAGACACATACAGACTGAAAGTGAGGGGATGGGAAAAGATATTCCATGCAAATGGAAATCAAAAGAAAGCTGGAGTACCAATTCTCATATCAGACAAAAAAGACTTTAAAATAAAGACTATTACAAGGGACAAAGAAGGACATTACATAATGATCAAGGGATTGATCCAAGAAGAAGGTATAACAATTGTAAATATTTATGCACCCAACATAGGAGCACCTCAATACATAAGGCAAATACTACCAGCCATAAAAGGGGAAATCGACAGTAACACAGTCATACTAGGGGACTTTAACACCTCACTTTCACGAAAGAACAGATCATCCAAAATGAAAATAAATAAGGAAACACAAGCTTTAAATGATACATTGAACAAAATGGACTTAATTCATATTTATAGGACATTCCATCCAAAAACAACAGAATACACATTATTCTCAAGTGCTCATGGAACATTCTCCAGGATAGATGATATCATGTGTCACAAATCAAGCCTTGGTAAATTTAAGAAAATTGAAATCATATCAAGTATATTCTCCGACCACACTATGAGAGTAGATATCAATTACAGAAAAAATCTGTAAGAAATACAAACAGATGGAGGCTAAACAACACACTACTTAATAACCAAGAGATCACTGAAGAAATCAAAATATACCTAGAAACAAATGACAATGAAAACACAATGACCCAAAACCCATGGGGTGAAGCAAAAGCAGTTCTAAGAGGGAAGTTTACAGCAATACAAGCCTACCTTAAAAAACAAGAAACATCTCAACTAAACAACCTAACCTTAATCCTAAAGCAATTAGAGAAAGAAGAACAAAAAAACCCCAAAGTTAGCAGAAGGAAAGTAATCATAGAGATCAGATCAGAAATAAATGAAAAAGAAATGAAGGAAATGATAGCAAAGATCAATAAAGCTAAAAGCTGGTTCTTTGAGAAGATAAACAAAATTGCTAAGCCATTAGCCAGACTCATCAAGAAAAAAAGGGAGAAGACTCAAATCAATAGAATTAGAAATGAAAAAGGAGAAGTAACAACTGACACTGCAGAAATACAAAGGATCATGAGAGATTACTACAAGCAAATATATGCCAATAAAATGGACAAGTGGGAAGGAATGGACAAATTCTTAGAAATGCACAAGCTACCAAGACTGAATCAGGAAGAAATAGGAAATATGAACAGACCATTCACAAGCACTGAAATTGAAACTGTGATTAAAAATCTTCCAGCAAACAAAAGCCCAGGACCAGATGGCTTCACAGGCGAATTCTATCAAACATTTAGAGAAGAGCTAACACCTATCCTTCTCAAACTCTTCCAAGATATAGCAGAGGGAGGAACACTCCCAAACTCATTCTACGAGGCCACCATCACTCTGATACCAAAACCAGGCAAAGATGTCACAAAGAAAGAAAACTACAAGCCAATATCACTGATGAACATAGATGCAAAAATCCTCAACAAAATACTAGCAAACAGAATCCAACAGCACATTAAAAGGATCATAAATTGTGATCAAGTGGGGTTTATCCCAGGAAATCAAGAATTCTTCAATATATGCCAATCAATCAATGTGCTACACCATATTAACAAATTGAAGAAGAAAAACCATATGATCATCTTAATAGATGCAGAGAAAGCTTTTGACAAAATTCAGCACTCATTTATGATAAAAACCCTCCAGAAAGTAGGCATAGAGGGAACTATACTCAGCATAATAAAGGCCATACATGACAAACCCACAGCCAACATTGCCCTCAATGGTGAAAAACAGAAAACATTTCCACTAAGGTCAGGAACAAGACAAGGTTGCCAATCTCACCACTGTTATTCAAAATTGTTTTGGAAGTTTTAGCCACAGCAATCAGAGAAGAAAAAGAAATAAAATGAATCCAAATTGGAAAAGAAGAAGTAAAGCTGTTACTGTTTGCACATGACATGATACTATACATAAAGAATTCTAAAGATGCTACCAGAAAACTACTAGAGCTAATCAATTAATTTGGTAAAGTATAAGGATACAAAATTAATGCACAGAAATCTCTTGCATTCCTATACTCTAATGATGAAATATCTGGAAATGAAACTCCCATTTACCATTGCTACAAAAAGAATAAAATATCTAGGAATAAACCTACCTAAGGAGACAAAAGACCTGTATGCAGAAAATTATAAGACACTGATGAAAGAAATTAAATATGATACAAACAGATGGAGAGATATACCTTGTTCTTAGATTGGAAGAATCAACATTGTGAAAATGATTCTACTACCCAAAGCAATCTACAGATTCAATGCAATCCCTATCAAACTACCACTGGCATTTTTCACAGAACTAGAACAAAAATTTCACAATCTGTATGGAAACACAAAATACTCTGTTAGCCAAAGCAGTCTTGGGGGGAAAAAAAAGGAGCTGGAGGAATCAGGCTCCCTGACTTCAGACTATACTACAAAGCTACAGTAAACAAGAAAGTATGGTACTGGCACAAAAACAGAAATATACATCAAAGGAACAGGATAGAAAGCCCAGAGATAAACCCATGCACATATGGTCACCTTATCTTTGATAAAGGAAGCAAGAACATGCAGTGGAGAAAAAAACAGCCTCTTCAATAATTGGTGCTGGGAAAATAGGGCAGCTACATGTAAAAGAATGAAATTAGAACACTCCTTAACACTATAAACAAAAACAAACTCAAAATGGATAAAAGACCTAAATGTAAGACCAGGCACCATCCAACTCTTAGAGGAAAACATAGACAGAACACTCTATGACATAAAACACAGCAAGATCCTTTTAGACCCGCCTCCTAGAGAAATGGAAATAAAAACAAAACTAAACAAATGGGGCCCAATGAAACTTAGAAGCTTTTGCACAGCAAAGGAAACTGTAAATAAGATGAAATGACAACAGTCAGAATGTGAGAAAATATTTGTAAATGAAGCAACTGACAAAGGATTAATCTCCAAAACATAAAAGCAACTCATGCAGTTCAATATCAAGAAAACAAACAACCCAATCCAAAATGGGCAGAAGACCTAAATAGACATTTCTCCAAAGAAAATATACAGATTGCCACCAAACACATGAAAGAATGCTCAATATCATTAATCATTAGAGAAAAGGAAATCAAAATTACAATGAGATATCCTCTCACACCAGTCAGAATGGCCATCATCAAAATATCTAAAAACAGGAAATGCTGGAGATGGTGTGGAGAAAAGGGAACCCTCTTGCACTGTTGGTGGGAATGTAAATTGATACAGCCACTATGAAGAACAGTATGGAGGTTCCTTAAAAAACTAAAAATAGAACTACCATACGACCCAGCAATTCCACTACTGGGCATATACCCTGAGAAAACCATAACTCAAAAAGAGTCATGGGGCTTCCCTGGTGGCGCAGTGCTTGAGGGTCCGCCTGCCGATGCAGGAGACGCGGGTTCGTGCCCCGTTTCGGGAAGATCCCACATGCCGCGGAGCGGCTGGGCCCGTGAGCCATGGCCGCTGAGCCTGCGCGTCCGGAGCCTGTGCTCCGCAAATGGGAGAGGCCACAACAGTGAGAGGCCCGCATAACGCAAGAAAAAAAAAAAAAAAAAAAAAGAGTCATGTACCAAAATGTTCATTGCAGATATATTTACAATAGCCAGGACATGGAAGCAACTGAAGTGTCCATCAACAGACGAATGGATAAAGAAGATGTGGCACACATATACAAGTGAATATTACTAAGCCATAAAAAGAATGAAACTGAGTTATTTGTAGTGAGGTGGATGGACCTAGAGTCTGTCATAGATAGTGAAGTAAGTCAGAAAGAGAAAAACAAATACCGTCTGCTAACACATATATATGGAATCTAAAAAAAAAAAAAAAAAAATGGTCAGAAGAACCTAAGGGCAATACGGGAATAAAGATGCAGACCTACTAGAGAACGGACTTGAGGATACGGGGAGGGGTAGGGGTAAGCTGGGACAAAGTGAGAGAGTGGCATGGACATTTATACACTATCAAACGTAGAATTGATAGCTAGTGGGAAGTAGCTGCATAGCACAGGGAGATCAACTCAGTGTTTTGTGACCAACTAGAGGGGTGGCATAGGGAGGGTGGTAGGGAGGGAGATGCAAGAGGGAAAAGATATGGGGACATATGTATATGTATAACTGATTCACTTTGTTATAAAGCAGAAACTGACACACCATTGTAAAGCAATTATACTCTAATCAAGATATTTAAAAAAAATCAGTGCTCTCAGAATTATCAAATCCAATGATGCCGTCCTAAGTTTATTTAATTTGACTTCTTAGTGGTGTTTGCACTGGTGCATACAATATCTTCTTACATTATTTTATCCCTTGACTTTCATCGTTTTCCTTTCTTGTCTCTGAGCCATTTCTTCTCGCTTGTATTTGGGGGCATTCATCTTCCATCTTTAAGTACAGATGTTAATCAGGTTTTGACTTTAGCCCTTAAAACTCTTTCTTTAAGCATTGCATATGACCTTCTAAGAGCAGTTCCTTGCCTTTAAACTCCCTATAGTTCAATCTCCAATGTACCTTGTGTATTATTACCTGATGAACTATCTAAATTACAAATATTTGCTTGAAGATCTTTGTCATTTGGATTGAGACAACGTTTATGCCAATATCTTGAGCAACGTCAAAAGTTTTTCCTTGATCTGGGTCTCACCTTCCTCTTCTGCCTGACCTGTAGCTTCCGCAGCCTCATACTGAAATACATGTCTCCCAATGGGTCATGCTCTCCCTTGCCTGTATGCATTTTAGATGCTTTATGACTAGCTTGCTTTGCCTATTCATCCTCACAATATTTCAAAGGATCTAAACTTCCTATTCTAAATGAAATATTTTCTAAAATATTCTCCTATCATTGCTCTCTTCCCATTTAAGAGAAAGCAGTAGGCTTTTCCTCTGCAGTTTCCATCACTGAGGGCATATCTCTATTAAAGGGTTTACTTTTCTGAATGATACTGGTTTTGTTATTATCGTTGTCTTATCTTCTACACCAGACTCAAATTCTTGAGGGGTGAGAGTCTCTCTTCGCATTTCAGGAGCAAGTACCTACAAGATGCTCTGGCCTATAGAAGCTGCTTTATAAATACGTATTGCAAGACCAAAGTATGGTATGAGTAAATTTCAATTTCTGACTAAATATGTAGTACAATTCTGCTCTTCATTGTCTATCAAGAAAAGCCTTTTTTTTTTTTGCCAAACTGCACCATATGTGGGATTTTAGTTCCCTGACCAGGGATCAAACCTGAGCTCACTGCAGTGGAAGCATAGAATCCTAACCACTGAACCACCAGGGGGTTCCCAAATAGCCTTTTTTTAGACCTGAAAATTAGTGAAATATTTCTACTTTACAATATTTCTAGGTATGCTATTACTATAGAACACAGACATAAGCAGGGGCAAAGTCTATATGTGCTGGTTTTAAATAGAACACTTTGTATTCATAAAATGTGCTACATTGGCAATTCTAGGAATAGGAGTCTATTCTTGTCAGATTCATTATACACTCAAAAATGGTTGCTGAGAAACTGAAGAACTTTTTTCCCTCTTTTTTCTTGAAGAATCTATAGCCATTTACTTGGGGAGAGTAATTTCTGGAGGTTTCAAATTGGAGCTGGTTGCCCATTCCACCAAGATTTGACCCATATTTCTTTTATAGTCCTAAGTACAAACTCTGAACTACCTGAGGAGGGATACATCTTCTTAGTATGCAGTCAGTTACATTTCCATTCACATTCAGGTAAAGAATATAATAATTACTTTTGCAATATACTCTTTGTCTCAGAACTAAAAGAAGGTGGTAATTTTTGTGGTCCCTAGAAGATACCTGAAGGAGTATGCACATTAGTGATGCTTTAAACAAAATCCTTCTGAATGCAGAAAAAGTTAAGAACTTAAGGAGCCAATAATTTTTTGCGGTACGCAGCCCTCTCACTGTTGTGGCCTCTCCCGTTGCGGAGCACAGGCTCTGGACACGCAGGCTCACCGGCCATGGCTCACGGACCCAGCCGCTCCACGGCATGTGGGATCTTCCCAGACCAGGGCACGACACTGTGTCCCTTGCATCGGCAGGCAGACTCTCAACCACTGCGCCACCAGGGAAGCACTGACGAGCCACTAACTTTTGAACTTGAAAATGTAGTGCTGAGCAAGGCAGAGCAGGATCCTTGAGACTCTCCCTGCATTTATTGGGAACATTAAGAATTATTAAATTCTGTGTCCTTTAAACTCATATAGCCTCCTAATTTAGCTGTTAATAATAATATTGTTAAATATCTGTATAAGATTAATTTTTTAAAAAAATTCTTTACTTTCAGTTTTGTGAAGCTCAAATTGACAAGCCTAGATGTCTCAGGTAATAGAGTAATAATCAGTTTTGAAATCAAGAATGAGAGGGATGCCAAGAGTAGAAGAACCCCAAGCAGATCCATTCCATAGATGTCTGTAATTTAGGGCCTTTGGAATCATTCTAAATCCTCTCTCCTCCTGGGCAGAGTGTTCCAATTCCTGGACTTCAGCTGTGACATAGGAAAGACTACATGTTCACCCTAAAAGCAATCACAGAGCTCTAGTTGCAGTTCAGTTGGAGTAAAGGTAAAATGTTACTTGCCTTATTGCAAACTTAATGATTACAATAACTACGATTATTTAATCTAAATATATATTTAGCTATATTAGATTATATGTACATATTTATATTTTATATCCCATTACATTCAGTGCTAAATTCTAAAATTAAATACTCATATGAAGTTCATAATAGGATGATTTATTCAGTCAGACAAACTTTAGTTTGTATTACAGATAGACCAGTTACTTAATACGGCTTAGCAATGTCACATTACTAATTATAAAAATATAAGTATAACTGAATTAAAGAAAATAAATACTAATAGAACATTATAGCTTTTCTAGTCTGTAGTAAAAAACAGATAGATTTGACTCCCCTTACAGCATTATAATTATATAATTATTAAAAGTGCTTTTATTGAAAAATATTTATTACACTGATTTAGTTTTTCTTTATTAACTTAAGCAGTTTAAGTATCCTGAAAACTTATAAAAGCCATTCTATACTTTTCTAATGTTATCACTATATGCTAATATTACCCTACACTTAAGTAAATTGCTCACCTATGTGGTTCTAAAACATATCAAAGTTATTTAAGGTAATAAAAAATATTCTTCCATCGATTCCTGTCTTTTCTTATTGAAATCAAGTGAAATGAATTCCACGTGCCTCTTTCTCTGTGGACATTTAGTAGTGTAGTATTAAATTTCAAGCTCTTATCTTTCATATACATTAAAAAAAAGCTAAAATTTTTTTTCACGTTTCTGAAAAGCACTCAGTGTTTCCTCCCCTGCTGGTTTTGTATGATTAATTTTACTGAAACAAAAATCAGCGATTCTGCAGGATAAATTAGCAAAAATATTTTGTGCATATAATCAGGAGAAAAAACCCAAACCCTACCTTTCTATGATATGAAAAATAAAGTATTTTAATTTTAATAGGTGCATTGATGCCGAGGGTAGGAGATGGAGTAGGGAAATTTACAGTCCACGGTGCTTTTCAGTGTACACAAACAGGAAATAATAAAGCTAATTTATCTCCAAAATAGAAAATTGCTTTTTAGCAAATGGTCTGCAAGGGTGCAAAAAAACAACAACATTAAAGAATCTTTGACATGGTAAATAATTAAGAGATTGGTCAAGGACCTGATATAAAGTTTCTACCGTCTAATCTATAAATTACTAAGACCCAGGAGTATACTTCTGGATATGGGGATTTGCTACTGTGTTATATCACTGAAGCAACATGCCAACTCTAAAACACAGTATTAATAGCTAAGTGTTAACAGCAGATCTAACTTGTAACTAAGAAATAAGAAGATTTCACCTTGAGAAAAATTCATGTTCTCTACCATGAGTGACCATATACGTTAATTGTGTGAAATGACGAGTGAGGCGTGGTGGTGTTGATTGTGTGTGTGCGTGTGTATGTAAAGACAGCTAGAGGAATTATTTGAGTCACTGATGAAACCATAACAAGAAAATTAATCCAAACCATGTTCACATGGTTAAAACAAATCAAACGATAGAGAAAGGGAAGGTATACAGTGCAAAGTCTTTCCCACACTCTGCCACCTTGGTGTCCTGTTACTCCTTCACCAGGAGTAATCTCTGTTAACAGTTTTCTTAAGTTTCTCCCCAGCAATATTCTATATATATATACATGCATCCAAAAACAAACAAACAAACAATGTTTTGAAACTTGTCTTCAATACAGCCAAATATTTTGGTGATTACTATTTTTACCAGTATAAACCCATCTAATTTATTTTAAATTATTCAAGTGTAATATAATTTAATAATTAATCTATTGATGGACATTTAAATTGCTTGTTTTTTTTTTCAGTTTTAAATGGAAAGTATGAATTATAATCACATCTTTCCAATCTCCCATAGTGTAGAGGTGTATATATCATCAACCATTTCAACTAAATCCCATTTGAAAATGTCTATTGAAATTTTATTATCTAATAATAATAATCTAAATATTCAAGATAGAGACTTTATATCAAATATTACCATATTCAAATTTAATCAAAATCAGTCACCCCTTTAACCTTTATGTGTCTGGAACAATATATGCAAATTGCCAAGAAATGGATTGGGATATTCATTCTATATTTTCATAGTACCTAATTGAATAATGGTGTCAACAAAATATTTACATAAACTTAATGTTATTGTGATTATTTCTTAAAAATTATAAGTAAATAAAAGATTGTTAATGGATTTTTTTAATAATTTGAGAGAGTAATTTTTAGTAATTAAATACTTTCAGTTTTTAATTACACAGGGAATCCACAGTATAAGACGTGGTTGATATTATGAGAGATTCTCAAAACTCCTCATTTTAAACGTGAATACGTACAAGACACAACATGGGTAATGAAAGAGTTGGTGTTAGAAATAAGATTTCTTGACTCTCAGGTGATGATTCAGTCCATTGAGTTGTCTGGCAAAAGGAACACTGATGAATAAAATACTGTGTTTGAAAATACATGTTCTCCAATAAGATGAAAGACCTATCTTGTACTTGTTAATCTCTCTATAACAATTCGCTTCATAAAATTACATACTTTAAAAATTCTATGTAAGATAGATGTCACATTTAATTCAAAAGTAAGCTTATTCTTTAAGCAAAGATTAAATAAAGTATATATCAACATTTTTTAAGAAGTAGACATTAAAAATGCTTTTTAATTCTCTACTTCTTGACTTCATTTTGTGGGCAAAAACCTGAAGTTCAGACAGGTAAAATGCTTGGCTAAAGACATATGTTAATAAGGAAAGAGAGTAAATATTCTGAATTCTTGAATACCCTTCTCAATATAATCTACAGTCAACTTATATTTTTCTATTTTTCCTCTGATAATAAATTTACCATTTTATTTTGTTATTTTGTGGAGTTTATCTGGCTTTAATTTTTAATTTTTAATGAGTACACATCTTATGGATTTATATCAATATAAAATGAGAAAAGCATTTTATCTATACATTATATTTGTATTTTTCTGTAAACTACTATGTACCCCATAATCAGAATCATAATATGTACTTTTGGAATATATATATTTATATATGTATCTGTGTATGTGTGTTTATGTGTCATAAAAATATACATGAATAACTTGAAAGATTATCTCAACAATCTAGACAAAATATTGTTTGACTCATCAGATTTAATGTTTATTTATAGCTACTCTGGAAGATTTATTTGTTTATAGTGTAATCTGGGCATGCTCATTTGACATTCTGTCATCTTGAAAATAAATGTATTATAAATACTTCATATCTCTTTAACATTTTTTAAAATTTTATCAGTCTCTATTATTAATATAATATGTAATTAATATAAATTATTAATATAAATAAATACCTATATATTATTAAATCTGTATTTTATTAATTTTATTTGAATTTTATTTTATTTGTATTTTTATACAGCAGGTTCTTATTAGTTGTCCATTTTATACATATTAGTGTATATATCAATCCCAATCTCCCAATTCATCACACCACCACCACCCTCACCACTTTCCCCCGCTTGGTGTCCATACATTTGTTCTCTACATCTGTGTCTCAATTTCTGCCCTGCAAACCGGTTCATCTGTACAATTTTTCTAGGTTCCACATATATGCGTTAATATATGATATTTGTTTTTCTCTTTCTGACTTACTTCACTCTGTATGACAGTCTCTAGATTCATCCACATCTCTACAAATGACTCAATTTCATTACTTTTTAAGGCTGAGTGATATTCCATTGTATATATGTACCACATCTTATTTATCCATTCATCTGTCTATGGGCATTTAGGTTGCTTCCATGTACTGGTTATTGTAAATAGTGCTGTATTGAACATTGTGGTGCATGTGTCTTTTTGAATTATGGTTTTCTCTGGGTATATGCCCAGTAGCGGGATTGCTGGGTCATGTGGTAATTCTATTTTAAAATGATCATATCTGCCATAATTTTAGCCAAATATAATGTAATTTTATGTGTGGACAGTGGTTAAAGAGAAAAGTCTGAGCCAACACTGATAGTGGCAGAGTTCAGATAACCCTTTTAAAATTATTTCAGACATTTATTAAATGACTAAAAACTTTTTAGTTATTTCTATTTCTCTTTTCATGAACTTAAAATTTTAATTTTTTAATTTTATGTATTAATAATAAGAAATGTCTATTTCTGAACAGGATGTGTGATCAAACAAGTTGTCCAGGGAAATCACAAACCTTCATATTCTCATTGACTTAACTCAGCAATCAATAAAATTAAAACTGTTTAGGGGCCAGGATGCTTCGGGTGTTACAGAGAATAAGGATGCTAAATTGACTTCACCCTCATTTTATCTGCAATTGTTGATCAACTTACTGAGTAAGTTACTGACTTACTGACTCCTAACTTGTATCATTTTTCTCTCTTAGACATTTTTTTAACTTCTCCAACAACAATGTTAAGGATCTTTTTAAAAATAAAAATATCATCCTAGCCAAAAAAAATCACCTATTTTTTTTTTTAAATGAAAGCTTCTTTCTTTCTTTCTTTCTTTCTTTCTTTCTTTCTTTTTGGCTGTGTTGGGTCTTCATTTCTGTGCAAGGGCTTTCTCTAGTTGTGGTGAGCGGGGGTCACTCTTCATCACAGTGTGTGGGCCTCTCACTATCACATCCTCTCTTGTTGCAGAGCACAAGCTCCAGACGAGCAGGCTCAGTAGTTGTAGCCCACGGGCCTAGTTGCTCCGTGGCATGTGGGATCTTCCCGGACCAGGGCTCGAACCCATGTCCCCTGCACCGGCAGGCAGACTCTCAAACACTACACTGTCAGGGAAGCCCAAAATCACCTATTTTTAATTTTTTATTTTCTTGCCTAGTTCTTATAGAGCTGGTTAATGACTTGATGCACACCTACTCCCTTTCTCTGTACACTTGTGTGTGCAAACAAAATAAATTTAAAAATAAATTTAGGCTTTTATTCCCTTTATCTTAATATATGAACCTAGATACTGACAAGAAATGAAAATCTGCATTTTGAAACATTGTTCTGTTAAGATTCAGACATCCAAAATGCTCAATATTTAATCTGCCAAGCACAATTTTAAGGAGAAATAAATATAAGCTGAGTACACTAGTTTGAAACACTGCAAACGTCTACTTCTTCCAATCTTTTTCAATAATAATTGTCTGATATCCACCTCTTACCCCTCATATGTTACATAAAGATAGAGCTAAAACCACTATGCAGAGAGGCTGTTACAGTCTAGTCAATCAACAGCAATGTGATAAGAAATTTAAGGATCAAAACTAAAAAGCACATAGTAACTATCAGTGTAATTTGCATAAAACCAGCTCTACATGGTCTAGTCTCATCACAATATCACATTCAAAGAAATGTCATGCAGGTAAAAAAGAAGGAATTGGAATTCATTTGACTCTTAGATAGAGCACTCTAGGAAACCATCTAAGGGTGAGTATTTGCATACTGCCCAGCCTAAAGGTCCTAAAAATATTTGTTCTTCATCTCCCTAACATCCCTCTAAATGATTCTCACACACCCTGCCACAGTTGCTCCACAAACCCTCCCCTCCTCCAACGACTTAAAAAGCTTTTGCAAAACTTAGCCCAGGAGGCTTTCCAATCTTCATCCCAAAGGAATTCAACTGTCCAGGGAACTATTTGCTTAAAGAACCAAATAATTTTACATATAAGTGACAGTTGAAGATGAGACTCTGTAAAGTTCACAAATTATCTTGAATTTTGAAAAGAGAACTTGTCCAAAATAGAGAGATATATAGTGTCTGTGCTTGGTCTGCAGACCAATCAGTGCTGTTCAGAGCAAAAAGCAGGTTTAAGTACAGCATGGTAAGACTGACATATGTTTTGGCTTAGCCCCAAGGAGACAATAACTGGGTCTTTACTGGAGGTCCGCCTGGGTTTAAGTTCTACTTCTGCTGTTTAGTAGCTATGTAACCTACAGGAAGTTGTTTATCCTCTCTGTCTCCCTTTTTATCAAAGAAAGGGAATAATAATAAACACCTATCACTAAGGTTGTTGTGAGAATGAAATAAACAAATTTCACAAGTGCAGCTAGTGTAGGTGATACACTCAGAACAAGACATGGTATTGGTAAGAACCTATTATCAACTTGTAGAGAGGAATTGAAAAAAAATTAGTCAAATAAAAATGCTTTATTACTAGAGGCATCATAAGGATCTCATGATTGACAGAGCTGTGCCTTGGGGACCATAATGAAATGAAACACAGGAAGAGAAAACTGTTTCTTACCACTTCAGGGTAGTGACTCATGGGGTCACAATAGAAAGAGACCATTATTACAGACAGCAAAAGCTGCTTGATGATTTCAGAACTGGTACAGGAGGCACATGCCACAGTTTAGAAGAGGTATTCATGGCCATTGAAGAGAGCTTGAGTGATACCTCAGTGGAGCCCTGTTGGGATCTGGAGAGGTTTGGGTTGTTGTTTTTTAAGCCAGTGATGTAGTGCTTTATTAGATATTTTATTTTATTGTTCTGAAAACTGTTATAGGTGAGATATTTTTAAGTAGTTGCCTAATATATTGAAGTTTGATTATTGACTACAATCATCTCCTTGGATATTCTGAACTTATTGGGGTACAAAATGGAAATTTTCATTTATTCATTCATTTATTTATTCTAATTACAGCCTTCACCTAAGCTATCTCTCTGACATGTTCTTTGACATATTGGGATTCCTGAATATTTTTAAGTATAAAAAGTCTGGTCAAGTTGTAAAGTTCTATTTCATTTCCAATATAATGGTCATCTTATTCTAATCTCCAAGGCCAGCTAAGCCTTGGTCTGAGACCATAGGACTGGGAGAGAGTCTTCTCTCTTACCCTCCTCTGCCATTCCCTTAAATGTTCAGATTCTCTGGGAGGATGTAGGAAAGAGGTAGAAGAAAAAATGATAACTGCTTTTCCACTGATGGGTGCTAATATAGCCCTCTCTAGCTGTTGATGCCTTCCAAGAGGCAAGCACAGGATTCCTGGATGTCTTATGGGATCCACATGAGGTTCTTCAGATGGGATTATGGGAGTTTCTTCAATGACTGGTTGCCTGATGTGGGAAGTCAGCTTTGCTTTGACTACTTCTAACTTTTCTCTTTTCACCTCCAACCCTTGGAAGTTCATTACATAGAGTCTTGCTGGTGGATTACTCATCCAAATACAGTCTTTTTGGATAGTGGCCTGCACAGTGGCACAAATGTAGCTCCCTTCTACGTGTCGCCTAATGGTAGAAGCATAGGCTGCCTTATTATAGACCCTTCTCTCTGCTCAGTCACTTCTTTCTATTTCTCTAAAAATTCTAATTAAATAAATTTACAGAGATAATAAGTAAAATGGTTGCAAAATTAGAGATTCAACAAGGAGAATGAGATGCTATCTTCCCTTCTTGCAGGCATGACTAAAAATTATAAATGATTCTTTTAGTGAGACCATCCTTACTTTATTTGAATACTCTTTTCCCATAAATCCTGCACCTCTGATGGCTCCTCTCCCATCTAATTCCATTGATATATTAATGTTTTACTATATAAACTGGGGAGAATGGTGTTAAGATGATAGAGCAGTAACAGAGCCATTTAAGCCACTTCCTAAAAGATCCTAAGGAAATATCTGCCCTCAAAGAGAAAATTCCTTGAACAATGGATGCTTTTTCAGAATTTAGAGGAATGTTATTAAAATTTTCAACCTTGGGACTCTAGCCCAAATAGAGACAATAGGAAAAATCTCATTCAACATGCTAATAAAATATCATTGTTTTTAAATTATTTACTTCTTAAGTTCCCAAAGCTAAACAACAGTCCAGATGTCTTCATAATTTCATTCTCTTGTGCTATGTCCTTTCTATGCTTCTGTGGTCAGAAAATAAAAGGTGATTACCACTTGGGCCATTTACATTCCTAATAGTAATAGGCTGTGTTCTTTTCATTACTAGGCATATACTTTTCCTGCATAGTCCTAATATATTTATATTTATAATTTAATCTAATAGTATTTAGTAAGGTAAATTTCAGCAGAAGTTAATAGTTTTAAGAAGTTGACTTTTTGTTTGTTTTAGTGTTCAGTTTGTACTTGTGAATATGTGCTGAGCCTATCAGATTTTCCCAATAATGTCACAAGCAAGAGGTACTATCTCAATTATCTTAACAGTAAACTGTCTACAAATTAAACGGTCACAGATTTTACTTGTTTGAACTTTTGTAAACAGCTCTGATTCTAAAGTTTAAGGGTCACTCATTATTCAGATGCAATTCCATTTCATTGACAAAGCAGAAAAAAGAAACAAAAGTAATTGATACCTATGTATTTTAACTTTTCTCTATGCCTTTTGTTAGCTCTCTAAATGTTTCCTTACTTGTAAGAATTACTTAATTGTTGTAGATGTGTTCTCTTTCTCTCTCTTTCTCTCTCTCTTTCTGCTTCCACATATATGTGTGTATTTACACACACACACACACACACATACACATATATGAAATATTTAGATCTTCCACTTCTGGGCCCATGGCAATATGTGCACGTAGATATAATTCAAATTCTTATGCAGATTTCCATTTCCATTTTGGTTAAATTAGTAACATTTATTAATATATTTGATACATGGTTCATTGTGGACAATATAGAGACCAGTTTATCATATCACAAATCATTGATGCTGATTGAATCATGCACCAATATCTTAAGAATAACAGTTGTTTTACTTTAAAATAGTGGCATAATTTTCCAAGTACCAGACATAGTGATATTATGTTTTCATTAAATATAACCTTAATCACTGGCAGGAGCTGGTACATACCCACCTCCTTCTTGCCCCTCCAGTTAATTCTGAGGAATGTGTTCTTTCCAAAATTCCCCAGTAAGATTATGCTCAGGTACACACCGTGGTAACTCACTTAATAACATGTTCTTCCCCCATATTTATTGACCACCTTCCCTTAGTGTGCTACATCTACTTTCTCCTACTGGAAACATGTAATCACCTCCCAAATAAACTATATAAACCACTTGAACTGAAATTTTCTCTAAGTCTTCTTTTGGAAGAAGCCAAACTAAGATATTGTTACTAAAGAGTTAACAGATAAGAACAGGAATATAAGGCCTAATTTTTTTAGAAATCAGTAAAACCAATAATTTAATATATTTAAAATACAAAAATACATAAGGGCATTATAAAATATTAAGGAAAATATACATTTATGAAAACATAAAAGTTAAATACACATTATTATTCTAATATGTTAGTAACATTAATAAAGAATTCTTAAAAAAAGCTAAACTGTGAAATTAAAAAATAATCTTAAAATTAAAAATCAAATAATAATAGTTAATATTTTAAAAATTTTATAAAAGCACTCTCAAGAAAATAACCTCGAGTTTTCAAGATGGCATAGGAATAGGAGGACGGAGAGTTCATCTCTCTCCATAGATGCATCAAGAATACATCTATAGATGGAATAGTTCTCGTAGAACACCAGCTGAACACTAGCAGAAGACCTTGGACACTGGGAAAGACAATAAAGATACCCACATAACCAGGTAGGATGAAAGAAAACAGTGAGAAAGATGAGGAGAGGAAGTGGGATGGGACCTGAAGCCCCTGGGGTGTAGCTGAAGCTTAGGAGAATTTCCTGCATCCAGGGAAACCTCCTCACCAATGGGGAAATCAGTTGGGATAGAGGGGAAGCAACTGAGGCTGTCAGAGGAGAGTAAAGCGGCCGGTCCGTGGCCCACAGGACAGAGTGAGAACTACACAGATGGTCCATGCAGTGGACCAGACTGGGACGTGTGTCCTCTGGTGCACATGGGGCCGAGAGCTGGAATGTGGGAATCGGAGAGCAAAGCCGGGGGGAGGACTGCTGTTGGCTGTGAGGAGACAGCCTGAGGGGACAGGAGGGAGGAAATCAACAAATGGGAATGCCTGTGGAGGAAACCCAGACTGCCATGGAAGCGAGGCACCACTGTGGAGTGATGAACAGAGGGTGGAGCCACCACTGCAGCCTTTCTCTCCCCATGCACCAACCCCTGCCCCCTAGACACTAGAAAAAGCCATTGCCAGGGCTGGCCCTTGCAGGCCTGCCACTGGGGACTAGAAAAGGCTACCACTAGGGCCAGATCTCTCATTCCCATGGCCATTGGCTTCACCACACACCTGTCAGCACCAGGGCTCAAGGAATCCAGGCAGCCATGCCACCTCCTTGCCCTGTCCTTACCAGGACAGACCTGAGTGCTCCATGGCAGCCTTGGAAGCAGACACCTGTGGGTGGCCCACATGCAGAGGTGGGGCTAAAACCACAGCTGAGTCCCAGGGGCAGGGTGACTATGGAAGAGGAACAAAAATCTTTCCATGCAGCTGCACACACCACAGATTAAATGCCAGCAGTTGGCTTGGTAGACCCTGCGTCTATGGAATATATGAACGAACAAAGAGTGTTCCCACAAAAGAAACCAGTCTACGTCTGGCAGCTATGGACTTTGTGAGCAAGCACACATGGGACTTGGGCCAGATCAGAGTCTGAGCTGCCCCCACAGTGCCCACAGTGGGTATAGAGACCAACCTAGTGTCTTTGGGGGGCCTCCTGGGGAGGTGGAGGTGGGCTGTGTCTCATGGTGGGGGCAAGGACACTGACAGCTGAGACCCCAGGAAAATATTATTATTACTATTATTTTGACTGTGTTTTGATTTGTTCTATTGTTGGTTTGGTTTGTTTTTAATTATTTTTTATTTTTATTTAGTTTTTTGGGAGTTTTCTTTTTTCTTTTTCCCTTTAAAATTTTTTAAATTAAAAAATTTTTATATCCTATTTTTACTTTGCTTTTACACTGTTCTGTGTTTCTTCCTTTTCTTTGTTTTATTTGGGTTTTAATTTTTTCTCTTTGTTCTGTTTTGTGTTTATCTTTTTTAAAATAATTTTTGTGTGTTTGTTTTGCTTTATTTCCTTTATTCTTCAGTTTGCATTCTGCTTTGGATTTTATTTTTTTATTTTTTGGTGTGTTTTTCTTAGTTTTGTTTTTAATTGTTTGATTTCATTTTGGGGTTCATTTGTTTGCATGATTGTTCTCTTGTTTTTTGTTTTCTTTGGTTTTGTTTCTTGTGTGTGTGTGTGTGTGTGTGTGTGTGTGTCTTTGTTTTTGTTTGTTTTGTTTTTCTTTTACCATTTGTCTGGAGTTTTGTTTGTCTTTTTGTTGTTGTTGTTGGTGGTGGTGGTGTTTGTTTGATTCTGTGTTTACTATTTGTCTTGAGTTTTGCCACTCTGTTTATTTTCATTTGTTTTCTTCTCCCTCCACCTTTTCTCCCCCTTTATTGCTGTGACATGTGGCTTGCAAGGCCCTGGTCTCTGGCTGGGGGTCAGGCCTGAGACTCAAGTGGGAGAGCTGAGTCCAAGACAATGGACCACCAGATAATTCCTGGCTCCAGGGAATATTAATTGGCCAGAGCTCTCCAGGAGGTCTCCATCTTGAATCTAAGACCTGGCTCCATGCAGCAGGTTCCAGTGCTGAATGCCTTAGGCCAAGCAACAAACAAAACTAGAATACAAACCCACCCATCAGCAGACAGGCTGCCTAAATTTGGAAAAAGCTCAAAGACACCCCAAAACACACCACCTGACATGGCCCTGACCATCAGAGGGACAAGATGCAGCTCCACTCACAAGAATGCAGGCACCAGTCTCTCACCAGGAAGCCTACACAAGCCACTGGACCAAACTCAAGCACTTGGGGAAGACACCAGAAGCAAGAAGAACTATGACCCTGCAGCCTGAGAAAAGGAGACCTCAAAAACAGTATGTTAGACAAAATGAGAAGACAGAGAAATATGCAGCAGATGAAGGAGAAAGGTAAAAACCCACAAGACCAAATAAATTAAGAGGAAATAGTCAATCTACTTGAAAAAGAATGCAGAGTAATGATAGTAAAGATGATCCAAAATCTTGGAAATAGTAAAGAGGTATGGATCAAGAAAATACAAGAAATGTTTAACAAGGACCTAGAATAAGTAAAGAACAAACAAATAGTGATGAGCAACACAATAACTGAATTTAAAAATACAGTAGAAGGAATCAATAGCAGAATAACTGAGGCAGAAGAAAGGATAAGTGACTTGGAAGATAGAATGGTAAAAATAACTGCTGCAGAGCAGAATAAAGAAAAAAGAATGAAAAGAAATGAGGACAGTCTCAGAGACTTCTGAGACTATTTTGGGACAACATTAAATGCACGTACATTTGAATTATAGGGTGCCCAGAAGAAGAAGAGAAAGAGAAAGTGTTGTGAAAAAATTTGAAGAGATTATAGTCAAAAATTTCCCTAAGGAAATAGTCAATCAAGTCCATGAAGCACAGAGAGTCCCATACAGGATAAACCCAAGGAGAAACACACAATGACACATATTAATCAAACGAACAAAAATTAAACACAAAGAAAATATATTAAAAGCAACAAGGGAAAAGCAACAAATAACATACAAGGGAATCCCCATAAAGTTATCACCTGATTTTTCAGCAGAAACTCTGCAGGCCAAAAGGGACTGGCAGGATATATTAAAAGTTATGAAGGGAAAAAACCTACAACCAAGATTACTCTACCCAGCAAGGATCTCATTCAGGTTTGATGTAGAAATTAAAAACTTTACAGAAAAGCAAAAGCTAAGAGAATTCAGCACCACCAAACCAGCTATACAACAGATGCTAAAGGGATTTCTCTAGGCACAAAACAAAAGAGAAGAAAAAGACCAAAAAAACAAAACAAAACAAAACCCAAAACAATTAAGAAAATGGTAATAAGAAACTAAAGATTATACAAACAGATGGAGAGATATACCATGTTCTTGGTTTGGAAGAATCAACTTTGTGAAAATGACTATACTACCCAAAGCAATCTACAGATTCAATGCAATCCCTATCAAATTACCAATGGAAATTTTCACAGAACTAGAACAAAAAAATTCACAATTTGTATGGAAAGACAAAAGACCCCAAATAGCCAAAGCAATCTTGAAAAAGAAAAAAAGAGCTGGAGAAATCAGTCTCCTTGACTTCAGAATATACTACAAAGCTACAGTAATCAAGACAGTATGGTACTGGCACAAAAACAGAAATATAGATCAATGGAACATAGATAAACAGTCAGGGAATCCTGACTTCAGAATATACTACAAAGCTACAGTAATCAAGGCAGTATGGTACTGGCACAAAACAGAAATATACAACAATGGAACAAAGCCCAGAGGTAAACCCATGCACTATGTTCACTTAATCTATAACAAAAGAGACAAGAAGATACAATGGAGAAAAGACATCCTCTTCAATAAGTGGTGCTGGAAAGACTGAACAGCTACATGTAAAAGAATGAAATTAGAGCCCTCCCTAACAGCATACACAAAAATAAACTCCAAATGGATTAAAGACCTAAACGTAAGGCCAGACACTATAAAACTCTCAGAGGAAAACATAGGCAGAACACTCTTTGACATAAATCACAGCAAGATCTTTTTTGACCCACCTCCTAGAGTAATGAAAATAAAAAAATAAATAAATAAATTGGGGCTTCCTTGGTGGCGCAGTGGTTGAGAGTCTGCCTGCCGATGCAGGGGACATAGGTTCATGCCCCGGTCCGGGAAGATCCCACATGCCATGGAGTGGCTGGGTCCGTGAGCCATGGCTTCTGAGCCTACGTGACTGGAGCCTGTGCTCCGCAATGGGAGAGGTCACATATGTGAGAGGCTCACATATCACAAAAAAAATAAAATAAATAAACAAATGGGACCTAATGAAACTAAAAAGCTTTTGAACAGCAAAGGAAACCATAAACAAGACCAGGAGACAACCATCAGAATGGGAGAAAATATTTGCAAATGAACCAACTGACAAAGGATTAATCTCCAAAATATACAAACAACTCATTCAGGTCAATATCAAAAAAAACAAACAGGGCTTCCCTGGTGGCGCAGTGGTTGGGAGTCTGCCTGCCAATGCAGGGGAGGCGGGTTCGTGCCCCGGTCCGGGAGGATCCCGCATGCCACAGAGCGGCTGGGCCCGTGAGCCATGGCCGCTGAGCCTGCGCATCTGGAGCCTGTGCTCCGCAACGGGAGAGGCCACGACAGTGAGAGGCCCGCATACAGCAAAAAAAAACAAACAAAAAACAAACAACCCAATCAAAAAATGGGCAGAAGATCTAAATAGACATTTCTCCTAAGAAGACAAACAGGTGGCCAGGATGCACATGAAAAGATGCTCAACATCACTAATTATTAGAGAAATTCAAATCAAAACTAAATGAGGAATCACTTCACACTGGTCAGAATGGCCATCGTCAAAATATGTACAAATAGTAAATGCTGGAGATGGTGTGGAGAAAAGGGAACCCTCTTGCACCGTTGGTGGAAATGTAAATTGATACAGTCACTATGAAGAACAGTATGGAGATTCATTAAAAAACTAAAAATAGAATTACCATTTGATTCAGCAATCCCACTCCTGTGTACATATCCAGAGAAAACTATAATTCCAAAAGACACATGCACCCGAATGCTTACTGCAGTGTTGTTTACAATAGCCAGGACATGGAAGCAATCTAAATGTCCATCAACAGACAAATGGATAAAGATGTGGTACATATATACAATGGAATATTACTCAGCCATAAAAAGGAACGAAATTGGGTCATTTGTAGAGATGTGGATGGACGCAGAGTCTGTCATACAGAGTGGAGTAATTCAGAAGGAGAGCAACAAATATTGTATATTAATGCATATGTGTGGAATCTAGAAAAATGGTATAGATGATATTATCAGCAAAGCAGAAATAGAGACATAGAGTAGAAATGTATGGACATCAGGGTGGAAAGTGGGGTGGTGGGATGAATTGGGAGATGCAGATTGATATATATATATATATATATATATACATATATATATATATATATACACTATTGATACTATGTATAAAATAGATAACTAATGAGAACCTACTGTATAGCACAGGGAACTCTATTGAATGCTCTGCGGTGACCTAAATGGGAAGGAAGTTCAAAAAAGAGGTGATATATGTATACGTATAGCTGATTCACTTTGTTTTACAGTAGAAACTAACACAACATTGTAAAGCAACTATACTCCAATAAAAATTTTAAAAATAAAATAAAATAAAATAAAATCTCTAGCAGTGGTGTCATCTTCCAGTTATGAGTGTATTTTCATGTGGTAAAGTTACCATTTGGTCTAAGCCCTCTTTCTGATCATATTTTTTTATGAATCTATTTTCAATGAGTCACAGCTCTTCATTGGTAACTTTGAGGTATTCTTTTTTAATAATTTTCATTTTTAGTAGGAACTGTGATTTTATGTTGTTGTGATTATTTTTTTAATGTAGTGTTGTTTTTCTCAATTAAAAAAACATTTTCCATTTTATAATCTTAATTAAATTTGGTACCACCAAGGTTGTATTCTACTTGTTAAATAAATCTTTATCTAGACTAGGAATTATTCTTGTCATGGAAGCTGCATCAGTCAAGTTTTCATCAGGAAAACAAAAGCTACTCTAGGTAGTGCAAATTGGTAATGTTCAAAATAGGGAAATGCAACCATTCTTAAATGTTGGAAGGGCTGGGCAAGTAAGGCCGGGTAAATAGCTGCTAGATTCTGGTGATTCAAGGGAGGTGTGCCGAATCTCAGCAATCTCAAGAAGAGTGAGCACCACCAGTTTTTGCTGCTTGCAACATGGAGGTGAAGGCTTTATGGAGATGGTCTTCTATCAATAAAACTGCCTATAACTGGCTGACCTCTTTTGTCTTTAAAATTTTGCACAAGTGTTTTTCTTTGGCAGATTCTGCTCTGGAACTACATGGGGAAAAGGGATTCTAATAAATCTCCTTCCACTGTTATTCTTTGCAATGCTAAGGAGGCTGTGAAACAATGTATAACGGATGCTGAGTTGACCACAGATAATGTAGGACAGAAACAGTGTTTTATTGATCATAATTTTATTCACCCTCTTGAGCTTGTGGAATTATTGAAGCTTTCTAAATAAATGCACATTTTCTCAACTTGAAATTTTAGGACAGTGTAGTACTTCCTAGGTGTCTCTTAAGAGGTAGTTGTTTCAGGTTTTAGATTATATATGCTTTACCCTAACAAAAAAATGGTTTCTTGTATTAGAACATACCATGACATACTGAAAATTTTAAAGACTAAACCCAGAAAACCAGCAGTGTGATTGCTAGGAGTGATTATTTTAGTCTGGAAGTGTGAGGGAAGATTTTTTGCAGGAGGTGACATTTGCACTAAACTTCAAAGATAGACAGGATTTGCAGACAGAGATGGAAAGAAGAGGCATTTCAGCTGCATCAACTGAATGAACAAGGCAAAGTCCTATAAATATTCTTAATACTGCTGCTAAAATAGTCTCCCAAAGGTGTCATTCTAATCATATCATTCTGTGATGTTAAAAGCGTTCAATAGTTTCTCATGTCCTAAAAAATTCCTTATAAACTCCTCACTAGGTCTGAGGCACTGCACAATGCAGACCCAACCAACTTTTCCATTGCCAGTTCTCATTAATTTCCTACACAAAAATTATGTTTTTACCAGGCCAAATCAATCCCAATATACAGAATAAGCCTCAGTCTTGCTCTAAGCCCTGGCCTTTCTTGTGCGACTCTCTCTGACTGCAACTGCTACACCTCTTCCTGCTACTCTACATTACACATAGCATACCCTTGTGTTTCCTTCTCAGCCTACTTCAAATTTCTATGAAGTCTGCCTCTCCCTGTCCCCGCTCTATATTCTTCTCTGCTTTGAACTCCCCTTTTGTGTTTTGAGAATGCTTATTCATTCTAAATTTGGTTAGGTTTATTTGTAACTATATCTTACTCCTGCCATGAGCTCATTTGATACTTGATGAAAAGATCATATATTATCTACCTTTGCCTCCCTACCTCACTATGCAACATCTAAGAATGGGTCTTTTATGGAACAGCTTCTCAGAAAATATCTTTTGAACTGAAATATGTTATCATAAAGGGGGTCATTGTTTCATTACCTCCCTGAAGGAGAGTAGTGAGATGTAGGTAGGGTGGGAGGTCTTTATAAGATTTAATGATGTATTTCTATGATAATTTATTATTATAATAGCTGCTAAGTATCTGGAGAATATAAAAATGATTGTCAGCATATAAATAAAATATGAACATAATTTTGAAGTATTTGGGCCATGAATTAAGAAAGAGTTTAGTGCAATCTTTAGTGTAAATTGACATTTCCATTCTCTATTTTGAAACTCATAGTATAAGTATAAATTAAAGCGTAATTCAAACATCGTAGGAAAGATGTAGTATTTCTACAGCCTCTCCTGGGGAAAGAGGAATTATGATACTGGTGATGTTTCTGTCCTATTTAGTCTCATGACTCTCCAAATGTTCATTCCATGAATCACCAATGCTTTGAGCCTTAGTTACTGTTCTACTTAATTCACTCATGGCATATAAGAGGAATAAAAGTACTGTTCTACTTAATTAACTCATGGCATATACCTGCTCTCTTCTGTTAATTTAATTCCTATCATTTTGTAAAGAAGTCAAATAAGAAGTAGATTTTGAGTAAACATCAGATCATTGGGAAATTTAATAGTAGATGAGCATGAAACAAAACAAAACAAACAAAAAAAACACTTAGGAGCCCATTTCCCTTCCCTCATAATGGTTTAATAATTAAGTATCCATTCATTAATTCTGGAACAATTATTTACCTCTCCTGCCATGTATCCTACTATGTATCACACCCTGGACTAGATGTAAGGGAGAATAAAGTGTCAATTATTACAGAGACAAAACAAAACTCTCAGGTAACTGAAACAGCATGGTGATCTTGTCAAATGAAAATAACACTTAGTACCAGCAGGCATGGGTTTGAACTATTTTTAAACATTTCTCCTTTAGTGGTGATGAATTTCTAAACCATCTTCATGTTCTCACCCTGTAACTGATGGACAGTATTTTCAGAAATAATGGTCTATATTTGCATAAGGATGAAGTCTGTGCACATGGAACAAAGTATCACTGTCAGTATTACATTAGCCCAGTAGTCTAGTAACTACCGCCTATAGCAAGATGCTGTCAGAAATGGATTTCACCATCTTATGCTTTCTCATATATAAAGAATGTTAAAGGAATTTGCTGAAAATTAGAAAAGATAACTAATTATTTTTGACTTATAGCTCCACATAACCATTTAATGTCTTTTAGACTGCACTGACTAAAGTAAAAGTCTGTCCTGGCAATGTGTGGTCAAGGATATTTGGTTTTATTCTTTAAATCCCCTTGTTCTCACCTTCACAACTTACTATCTCATCTACCAAATTTTCTTGAGAGAATTTTGTAAATGATGGTACACTATATTTTAAAAAAATGATTTTTCAGAAAGGGTACATGAAGGCCAAAATATATAAATAGATGTAAAACACCAATTGTTCTTTTTTAATGGGGTTTAGTTGTTTTACAATGTTGTGCTACTTTCTACTGTACAACAAAGTGAAGTAGATTTCCCTGTGCTATATAGCAGGTTCCCATTAGTTATTTATTTTATACATATTAGTGTATATATGTCAATCCCAATCTCCCAATTCATCCCACCCCACTTTTCCCCCCTTGGTGTCCATACACTTGTTCTCTAGATCTTTGTCTGTATTTCTGCCTTGCAAACCAGTTCATCTGTGCCATTTTTCTAGAGTCCACATATATGTTAGTATACAACATTTATTTTTCTCTTTCTGACTTACTTCACTCTGTATGACAGTCTCTAGTTCCATCCACATCTCTACAAATATCCAATTTTGTCCCTTTTTATGGCTAATATTCTAATGTATACATGTACCACATTTTCTTTATCCATTTATCTGTCGATGGACACCTAGGTTCCTTCCATGATCTGGCTATTGTAAATAGTGCTGCAATGGACATTGGAGTGCATTAGTCTTTTTGAATTACGGTTTTCTCTGTGTATATGTCCAGTAGTGGGATTTCTGAATCAAATATAGTTTTATTTTTAGTTTTCTGATGAACCTCCATACTGTTCTCCATAGTGACTGTATCAATTTACATTTCTACCAAGAGTGCAAGAGGGTTCTCTTTTCTCCACACCCTCTCCAGCATTTATTTTTTGTAGATTTTCTGATGATGCACATTCTAACTGGTATGAGGTGATACGTCATTGTAGTTTTGATTTGCATTTCTCTAATAATTAGTGATGTTGAGCATCTTTTCATGAGCTTCTTTTCTTGGCCATCTGTATATCTTCTTTGGAGAAATGTCTATTTATGGCTTCTGCCCATTTTTTGATTGGGTTCTTTGTAAGACATCAATTCTTATTGAACACTATCAGGTAAAAACAATAATTTGTCCTCTGACAAGGAGGATTAATGTTCACCTAAAAACCCATATAGATTGTTCAAAGTGAGCTCAAAAAGCAAATTCAACTTGCAAATGTCAGTAGACATGAAATAACTATTTAGTCAATCAGGAGGAAAGCTTGTAAAGAAAGTATTGCTCAAGTGCTAGCAGTGAGACCATTTAAGGTCAAAGTAAGTAGAAAATTATTTTAAAAGGGATAGTATTTTTTAGTTTTATAATAATCCAAACAATCATTTTAAAGCAACTGTTATATGTAAGGCACTGAGCTAGATAATGAATACACAATGGGGCCCAAGGAAACAGCTTCTGTCATCAAGAAGCTCCTGGTCTTGTCAAGTATACAGGACATAATATGCTCGTTACACTATTGTCAGGAGAAAAAGCCAATTGAAAGACATTAATAAATGTCTTTCATTTATTATGAAATGAGAGTTCAGAAGATTACCATGAAATTTCCCCTTTGACTTTTCTTTAGTTCTTAATGTAATATATTGAGATACGCTTTTGTCTTTTGATCACTAGATTTAACAGTTGAAGACGAAGTATCAACCTCCCACCCTCTCTTAATTTATAAGTTTGAGTGAATATGGTGTCATTCATCCTTTGTTTTATTAACCTTTATTTAACACTATTTTTAAAATGAGAACTCCAATTATTTAAATGAATGTTTATTAGAAACTAAGCTTTTCATGGCTATACAGGTTAATAAAATATGCATCACAACTTCAGTTTATAAATCAGATACTACATATATGCAAATTACCACAAATATAGATATAGTGCACAGCTTTTATCTTTTTTCTTTCTCAGCTAAACGTCCCATCTCTCCATCTCCACCACTCTCTCTCTCTCTTTTTTTTTTTTTTTTTTTTGGTAAAAGTAGTACAGATTTCTTTTATGTAACTATCTCTCCCCTTTTACAATCCATATGATGTTTGTGAGGCTTTCCTCAGCCCTTGAGCCTATGGGTAAGGACAGGGTTTCTCCATTCTCTTATTCATAGTGATTTATCTGACTCAAAATAGGCCAATGTGAAACTAAATTTTGTTGGAACCATTGTTGAAACAGTTAAAAAAAAAAAAGAGTGCTATCTTCTAAATAATTTAAGTTTGGAGGGACTGGTGGGTTTCAGTTCCCTCCCACTGGAGTTAGAGAGACTGAGAGTCAAGCCCATTCAAAGAAAAGGAAAACTAAATCAAAGAAAGAATGACTTGGCTATATAATCTGAGGTCTTGGATCCAGTTGATCCTAAAATCTTTGCCACTGTTTGAACTTCCAACTTACTGGGACCAACGATCTGCCCTTTCTTTGTTGTATAAACTATTCTGACTGGGATTTTTGTCACCTGCAGCTGAAAGAACTCTAACATAATTTTAATCAGCAAATAGTTACCAAGAACACTTCTAACTCAGAAAACTGATCACTTTGGTAGAGAAAGGTTATTCGGTAAGGCTTAATCAAGTTGAGTCGAGGTAACATTTGAACTGGATCTTAAAGAATGAATAAATTTTACTGAGATTATATATATATATATTTACTATATATATGGCAAAGGGCAATTCCAACCAGAAGGAAGGAGTCAGGGAAGTAGGGGGAGTGTTTAACAGAATGGTAACTAGTTGTGATTGGACAATGCAGAGATAATTTAAAGAATAATGGGAATTGAAACTGGAGGACTAGGTTGGACTTCAATCATAGTGCAGGTTTATATTTGGAGAACTGTTAAAAATTTTTAAAAAGAGCATTAGGGTGTATACATGTGTGTTCGTTTAATATTTGGTTTTCTTAGTCTTTCAGTAAAAAGGTGAAACAGAACACCATGAGGGGAAAATCAATTAACAAGTTAGCAAAAGTCATGTGTATAACCTTTCCAGGGAACTGGCCTTTTCATTGAATAATCAATACTATAACACCTGTTCCCAAATCTAAGAACACAATCAAATTTAGATTGCCATCTCTGGTAATTAGCATTCTACTAAAAACAAAGCTTAGAGAAGTTGGGTCAGCAACTATTCTTGAAGCATCTTTTCATAGAAAAAGTGATTGATATTTTTCCACTGCTCAATTAAATGTACAGGAGGAATACAAAGTGCCTCAAAATGCATCAGTTGAAAATGCAGTCTCTAAGTCTTCCCCAGATAAGACAATTAGAATTTTCTACCTTGTTGATTAATACGGAATAAATCTTTTTTTAGTGTTTTGAAACAACCATATATCTCATGATCTATTTAGTCCACAAGTTTTTCCCATTATGTATTCAGCAGAGGGCCAAAGGCTTTCTTCTCTCTAGGCATAGAATATGGCTTTAATTTCATTAAACCAAATTGATTGCATGCTCGTTTACATTTAAGACAACAGGATGTTGTAAATTTTATTTTAACTGGTTGGAATATATGATCCAACAAAATTAAGGGGAAATAGTGTCCTGCTGTTGCAAATACAGTTATTAACCTAACTTACTGAATCTCACATGCCAATGAAAAGTTATGTAAATGAAGCAGGTTTTCACATTTTTCAGGAACTAAGCAACAGAAATAAGATTAGTTCAATTAGTGCCTTGATAGGGGAGAAAACTACAACAGAACACTCTTAAAAAGATTCATTGTGTTAGTGCCTATACCGAATTAGGTGTAAACCACCCAACTGTGTATACTTCTGAAGTGCTCCAGATAAAATGAGTCAGGTTTTATCCATCATGTTAGAGAAATCAGTCAGCTATTTAAGAAATAGAAGAAGATAATAATGTTCAAATGCTGAGTGAATAGCAGTGCCTAGAGAGAAAATGCTGTCAATATTTCCAGTTACTTAAAGAAAATTATGCCATAGAACCATGCCATTCAATTCCATATTTACTGATAAATATTCTATAATATTTTCCTCTAGATATATGTGGGCAATGATAAGCATATTTGGCAGATGATTTTGCATGTCTAATAATTTTCAGGATAACTTACTTATTGTGAGAAGGATAACTAATGAAGAAATAATACATTTTAATCATAAATATTATGATGTTCTTTTATATAAGCAATGCAAAAAACAAGAAAGGATTGATTAGTATTTACCTGCCTGAATGAAGCCCTCTAAATAGAATATACAGCAGTATAAAAATCATTATTCCCCAAATTATAAAAAAAAAATTTAAACAGTAAATATGTATTGACCATACAATACCTGTTTTCATGTTATCAATATATGTTATTCATTATTCTTGAAATGAAAAAAATGTCCTTATTACTTGAGCCTTTTTTGATAATTTTGGCATTTTTTTATAAACTTACAAACAGACAGTCACCCTTTTGTTATGCCTTTTTTTTTGTAGATAACTTACAATTTTTAATCAAATTCTCAATCTGTCAAGGACAAGGGTTTTGCTCTTTTGTTTGTTTGGCTCTAATATTTAAGCCATCTCTTGATTCCAGGCTTACTGCACATCATGCTGCCTCTGACTGGCCTGCTATTTTTTTGCTCTGACTGGTTAACTTAAACTTTAAGACCTCAATTTAAATGCAATTTTTGAGATCCTTCAATACTGGTCATGATTGAACAATGGTTCCAGTTCTGTGTATACGTCATAGTAGGCTGTACCTACTCTTATCATAGTCCTTACACTATGATAAAGATCTTAAGTTGTAATTGACATATAACATTGTGTAAGTTTAAAGTATACAATGTGTTGGTTTGATACATTTATATATTTCAGTAAATGTCTTTTACATTATCTGATCTCTACCTACAGACTCTGATCCTTGAAGATAGAGAATATACCTTGTCTGGCATTTGTATCTCTTTCTGTTAGCACAGTGCCTTGAACAAATAGGCATTCAGATGCTTACTGAATTTACTAGAAGAAAATTTAAAGGAAGAATTTAGGGAAAACTATTTCTAAGTGTAGTTAGATGCTTACATTTCTCTAATCTTAATCAAGTTTTTATTATTTCTCTATCTGATCAGTGTACACTTAGTATTTTGTTCAATGGAGTCACAATTTTATAAGTTGTAAATTCATAGGCTCAGGAATGTGCTTTCTGATCCTTGAGTGTTCCCTATGTCTGTCTATGGAATGAAAGGCACCGTGAGATTGTATGCTGCTGAGAGGCTAGCTTTCCATTGTTTGGCTTTTCCATACCCACAATTTGATATGCTACATATAGCTTTCCTGGGGTTTCTGCTGGTACTAACTGCTGGGTCATCAGTCTTTAAAACTAGGCATGTAGTTAGCTATTTTAAGCATAGCTTTATTTATCCAGTTCATGGTTTTCTGTGGCAAAAGCTCAAAGGAAATAAGGGAGCTTTAAAATCCTGCTAAGTCAATAACTCTTCATGCAGAGAGCAAAATAATTCTGAAATTTCAAAAGAAGGGTATAAGATTTTGGCAGTATTATAATAAAATGTATACTGGCAAATGATATATATGTTTACTCTTCATTTAATTATGACTATTAAGTTATTTTAAAATGCATATTTTGAGATAAAGACAATTATGAAATACTATAAAAGAGATTATAGAGCTCATTATGGATAAGATAAACAATGAGCACAAGGGGTTGGGAAGATTATGCTCAGCCTTGAGGACAGACCTAATGTTTAAAGGTGGTATGGCTCTAAAGCTGAATAATTCTTCTCAGCCTTTAATCAAGGTTATCCTGAAGATTCTCTTTCAGCATTTGCAAAGAGATTATGAACATTTATGTGCAAATGCAAAATAATTATAGATTAAAATTTCTCAGGTCCCTGAGCTAATCTATCTGTGCTTCATTTTGTAGTTTTTTACTTATTACAGGCTTTTAAAACCTGAAAGAATATATATATATATTATAATCTATAAAACTCAATCTAATGAAAGACAAAATCATTTCTTGAGCATTTTAGGCCAACTTCGCAGAGTTTAGAAATTAAAGCATTTTATTTCTTGAGTTATTTATTTAAATTTCATTTTGATGCAAAGAAGTGTAGTAATAAAGAAAAATATTTTATTATTAAAAGTAATAGCTTCAGTTTGGGAAAATGAAAAAGTTCTGGAAATGGATGGTTGTGATGGTTGCATGGCATTGTGAGTGTGCTCTATGCCACTGAATTTTACACTTAAAAAAGGTGAAATGGGGAATTTCATGTTGTTTATTTAACCACAATATTTTTAAAAAATTTAAGAAAGCAACAAACAGAAATTTACATTATTTATCATCACACTTAATTTGTTGCTTATTCAGATGTAAAGTATTTTTTTACAAATAAACCGAAATTTTATATTTCTGTGACAAATTTAGAATTTTGGTTTTTTAAAAATTTATTTATTTGTTATTTATTTTTGGCTGCATTGGGTCTTTGTTGCTGCGTGTGGCTTTCTCTAGTTGCAGGGAGCAAGGGTTACTCTTCATTGCGGTGCTCAGGCTTCTCATTTCAGTGGCTTCTCTTGTTGCGGAGCTCGAGCTGTAGGCGTTCCGGCTTCAGTAGTTGTGGCTCGCAGGCTCTAGAGCACAGGTTCAGTAGTTGTGTCTCATGGGCTTAGTTGCTCCATGACATGTGGGATCTTCCCGGACCAGGGCTCGAACCCATGTCCCCTGCATTGGCAGAAGGAATCTTAACCACTGCGCCAACAGGGAAGCCCTAGAATTTGATATAGACTATACTGATTTCCTACTAGCACTGTTTTAGGGTATATAAAACTATTGTTAAAATCTAAATAGTCTTGTGTTTTTTTGCTTTGATCAAGAAAAAGACTTCGCTTTTAAGAATTTTGATAGGGTCAGTTTTATCACTTTAAATGGGACAAATGGGGTATTATCTTTGCAGGCATTCTATCTACAGTTCTTCACATTTTTGTCTTTCAATTTTATGATATTAATACAGACTATTAAATGAGTTCATAAGCTTTAACTAAAACATCTATCTTTTTTTTTTAATTGGATCATCTAGGTACCATAGATATCCATCTGAAATGCAAAGTTAGACTCATTGATTATTTCAGACTCTGACATCATGCACCATGGTAGGGTTAACCAAATAACTTATTATCCAAACCCAGATATTTTGAGAGTGAAAGGAAAAGCTATTAATAACTACCCTGTATAAGAGACACAAACAGGAGCGGTCTCAGGTAAACCAGATTATATGGTCACCTTATTTATGGGACATATTTTAGAACTGATGACATGCTTAGTTACTTTAGTTTTCCTTAGTAAATCACTCTGATTAAAAAATAAGAACAACATGTTTTGAGTGAAATTGTGTGCTAAAGATAGAGTTTTAAAAGATATTATCCAATTCCCTTTCTGATAGGTGTCAGAGAACTGCTAAAAATAGTATCTGCCTTCATGGAGATTACAGAGCAGATGAAGATTAGACACATGAAAAAGTGAGCGAAGAATCAAAAAGGCCAATATATTTGTAAAATGATTGGCACAGGAAATCATTGCTCCAACTTCAAAGAAAGGAAACCAATTCCACCTATCATGCCCTTACATTCAATTAGTTTACAATATAACAATTTCATGGAGACTATTCAATTATTGACTCTTGTTCTTGTTATTCTAAATTGGCCTTTGCCAAGTTTAGGTTATTGTGTGAGACACTATATTAAATGCTATAATTACAGATAAATATGATGCAGACTCTGTTATTGAGTAACTTGTTCTCTAGTAAAGAACACAGAAACGTTAGCCGATAACGAACAAAGCAAGTGATACATTTCTGTAATTAAACTATGCATAGGGCACTATGGAAGAACTGTTAGATCTGCTTTCTCTTTTGTTTTTTGTTTTTGTTTTTGTTTTTGTTTTTGTTTTGTGGTACACTGTTGTGGCCTCTCCCGCTGTGGAGCACAGGCTCCGGATGCACAGGCTCAGCGGCCATGGCTCACGGGTCCAGCTGCTCCGCGGCACGTGGGATCTTCCCGGACCAGGGCATGAACCCGTGTACCCTGCATCGGCAGGCGGACTCTCAACAACTGCGCCACCAGGGAAGCCCTGTTTTCTTTTTTGTCTCAACATTCATTTCACCAGTGGCTTCTAGTCCCAGTGGCTTCACTTTACAAATTAATTTATCCATATTTTCTTTGGTTTACCTTCATGAGTTAATGGCTAATGCACAAGATTAGAGTGCTGGTAAGTTGGTATTAGTATTGCTCAGCATATCAAGAAACAGTCTTCTAGAGATTTAGGGATCCTAGGTCCATTTCCTAGGTTTTCAATGATGAAAATAAGAGTTAGAATACTTTTACGAAGGATAATTTGACATTAATCTTTACTGAAATTTATCTTCCAATTTTCTGTCTATTCATAGAGCTCAGCTTTATAGAAACTTCTTGAGAGTCTTCAAGAAGACAATGGATAAAGTATGCATGTTTTGTAAGTCTAAAATCATATAAAGAACATCTGTACCAAATATTCATTGAAGATGTCTTATTATCATCCTTAAAATTATACTTTATATTGTCTGTTCCACTGTTGTGGATGGACTCCAAAAACTGAGAGATGATCATATTACACAGAAAAGTAAATAATGGATTAAAATACTTGATGTAGATATTTAGAATTTATATAAAAAACAAGGACATGAAGATCATAATGCTTATATGAAAACACAGAATTGCTAATATATTTGGATAAAAAGGAACTGTAGGAAAACTGCCTCACCTAAATTCTTCGCTTGCAAGAAGTTTGTTTCAACCAACAAAGAATAATGTTTCAAGCACATATGTAATTTTAATGCTGCTCTTCTGAAAATATAAATTACTTGCTATGTAGCTAGATTTTTATAATCATTTCACAGTTGTAAAAATGTAGAAAATAGAATTCAGGCAACAGTTCTTTTGGCTCCTATTTCAATATTTTGTAGCAAAATCTGGAGATTTAAATGAAACCTACAGATTTATAATTAAGCAAACATAAAGTAAAAATTAACCTAGTGTCAGCCCTCCAACTTTGATTTTTTTCCTTCAATATTGTGTTGGTTGTTCTGGGTGTTGTTTTTTTTTTTTTTTTTTTTAATTTTTTGATGCTAGAATCAAAGGACAATTTTCATCTTTTTTGCTCCCTTTCCTCAATATTATTTTTCTTTCTCTTCCTTTGTCAGTTATCCTAATTTCTTGGTTATTGTTTGCCTGACTTTATTCTTGCTTTACTTTTTGCAATATCCTTCTTTGGTCTTCTGTTATTCTTACTGATGGTACCTGTGAACATCACTGCTCTGGACTAATGACCTTAAGCCAAAACTCGGGCTCTGCTTTGCTATTCAGCTTTCAAACTTCCTAGAGTCTAGTCAGCTCTGATACCCGCCATTTCCTTGGATTCCAACTTTTTATACTGACTTTCTAACTTCAATCTTTGTCTTGGCCATGGGTCTAGCACTCCCAATTCTTCATCAACTCGTCTTTATAGAGCCCATGCATCTACTTATGTGTCAACCCCTTGACAGGGTTATTGTCTCCAAGGCAAGAATGTTGTTTATGCAGTTTGAATTACTATAGTTTTGGCAGAGTACCTTTCAAGTAATAAATAATAAATAGTTGCTAAATAATAGAAAATAAGGAAAGGCTGACTGAATGCATGGAATTAATATTGACAAAATTATGATTAAAATTATAATACCTATGTTTTGAGAAAATAAAGCATATCTTTCATTTTGTAAAGGTTGCATTCGAGAGCCCAGGCTAGAACATTGTCAATTTATGAAAGGATCCTCCAGATCAAAAGTATTCAAAAAGACTAAAGAAGACAGTGTAAGTTTAATGACTATAAACTAAAAAGGGTGTTCAATATACTAAGAAGAACATTCACTAGAGTATTTACATTGTACAGATGATGTAATGTGATTGCTAACATTTCACAATATATTAACTTTTTACCTAGTCCATCCAAAGCACCTAAATGTTAATGTTGTTTTAGGCATCTTGTACTCATTATCTATAAACCTCATAGCAACTATGCAAGGGATATATTGCTATTTTCACTCTATGATATCAGAGGTATTAAGTTACTGACCTTGCAACCACAACTGGTAAGTGGAAGAATCTTTCCAGCACAGGTTCACCTGATCCCAAACTCCCAAGACCCATGCTCTTTCTATCACATCTTGCTTCAAGTAGAGAGAACACTGGTCTTGAGATTAGGAAACCTGGGTTTGAATCTCAGTTGAGCAATTTAGAAGCGTTATGACTTTGACCACTCAAATTGACAATTATGAGCTTCAGTTTCCTTCATATGGGAAATCTAAATAATATGATCTACTTCATAAGGTCTGAGAAAATATTAATGCAAGTGGCTGTTACATATTAGTGGCTGAATGATGTTATTATCTTCTTGGAAGTTTGTCGCTCTGGTAAGTCCTTAAAAATGCAGAATGCAATAGTAGGTATGGATGATAACCCCTGTTAACTTCTGCCTCTTACTCTCTCACACAGAATAAATTCCACAAAGCACCCCTTATATTGTAGAGTAATAGTAGTCAATATCCACATTTGTAAAAAGTTTGATGTCTTTTTTCTCAATGTTTGCTTAAAGTTATAGCATCATAAGGTACAAAACTGCCATCCTGGATCGTTGCCTATAAACATGACTTTCTTGTCTATAGTGCTGTTTCCTGGTCAAACGAAGATGTTAGAATAATGCTGGATAAAGGAAGCAGCTTATCTCCTTGGAGTGAAGACTATGTACATTTCCTTCCACATTGTTTTCACCTGCTTGAGTTGATTATACTATACATTAATCATGAAAAAGTTGAAATTGGCAGATTCATAGCTATTGAGTAGGACTACTGTTTAAATATAGTTTTACTTTAAATAAATTGAATGAAAGTCCATTCTCCACTATATATTTACTCTCAACCACAGACCCTATTAACAGCATGCTTAGAGAATCTGAACCAAATTTTATTTTATAGTTAACTTTTCTAAACTTCCAGATAAATACAAGAAGTGCTGTGATTATTTTCATGTCTTTAATATGATTTGTCTCCCTTGAGTCAACTTGATAAATTACAGCTGTATATATTTTACTTTGATAATTATATCTCTATTTGGGATGTCTAAATACTGGTGGGTTTAAACAGCTTTTAGAATGTATCTGTTACTGAACTGACTACACTACTGAAATGTAATACAGTATAGTTTGGTATTCGTTTGGTATAGTTATTATAGGTTAGAGAATTCCTGTGATAAGAAATATTGTGTATACAAAGAGATGTATGTTTTATTTCACAATGTTCATGAGGTATAAATATTCAAATATAATTTCTGATGTATAAAAGTACAAAAGCCTCTAAAGGAAAATTATCATTTGCATTGTGTTTGCTGGCACCTTGAGAAATAAAGATACAAAATAGTTCACATTATCCTAAAAAATGCATGAAAGAGTCTTATTTTTTACCATTCATCAAATAACCAGGGAGATTTGGATTGTTCGGCCAAGATGATGGAATAGGAAGATGCTAAGCTCACCTCCTCCCACAGCCACACTAAAATTACCACTATTTACAGAGCAACTATTGATGAGAAAGACCTGAAGGCCAGCAGAAAAGATCATCTACAACTAAAGATATAAAGAAGGAACCACAGCAAGACAGGTAGGAGGGGCAGAGACATGGTACAGTCAAGACCCATACCCCAGGTGGGACATCTACAAATGGGAGAATGATTACAACTGCAGACATTCTCCCCAGTGAGTGAGGGGTCCAAGCCCCACATCATGCTCCCTGGTCCATGGGTCCTACACTGAAAAGACAAGCCTCCAGAATATCTGGCTTTAAAGGCCAGAGGGAGAAAGCAGATTGAAACTGCCTGGGGCTCTGGCTAGTCACCTCAACTGCCCCAGCCCACTCCATCCCTTTTAGCTCCAGTGCAGCTCCCCACTAGAGCAAAGGTTACTGTTGTTATTGCCAAGGAGAGTACACACTTAGATGGGGCAGAGCCAGCTCAGACCCAGCACTGCATTTGAACGGGGTGAGGGTGGCTTTTGCTGGTTGGTGCTCATGGAGTCGGCAGATTGGGAACTGTCTTGAGCTCTGACTGGCATGCTGGGACCATGCCAGTGAATGACATGGCCCAGACCAGGTGCCCGCTCCAGACCCTCTTGTTTCAGCACTGCTCCCCTCTGGGGTAGGGAGAGCACAAAGTTAAAGGAAATGAAATCAGCTCAGACCTGACCCTCAGGGCTTCTGCTCCAGCACTTTGGGATCCCACACTGCCCCTCATAGGGCAGGGATGACCATGGAGCATAGGAGAAGCCTGGCTCACACTTAGCTCTGTCTCTAGCTACTCCAGCTCCAGCCCCACTTCCCACCAAGGTCATAGTTGCCAGCACCCCTTGGGGAAGATTTGACCTATGCTCACTTCAGATCCAGCTCTTCCACCAAAGCCATTGGGCACATGCAGACTGCACAGGGACACTCCCACACAGGGACATGTCTTCAAGACTGGGATAGGTAATAGTTTCATCTAATTTCATAGAGACAGAGAAAGTTAAGCAAAATGAGAAGACAGAAGAATTTGTTTAAAGGCCAGCAGGGCTTACTGTCAGGAGAGCCAGAGGACTGTAGAAAATAGAGACCTGACTCCTTAAGGGGACACACAAAACCTCACACACTCTGAGACCCAGGGGAGGAGTGGTAATTTGAAAGGATTCTAGGTCAGACTCACTTGCTGATCTTGGAGAGCCTCTCAGAGAGGCAAGAGGCAACTAGAACTCACCCTGGGGTCATAGACACTGGTGGCAGCCATTCTTGGGAGCTTATTCTACCACGTGGACACTGGTGCTGACAAGGGCCATTTTGGAATCCTCCCTCTAGTTTATTAGCACTGGAACCCAGCTTGGCCCATCAGCCTGTCAGCACAAGAGTGAGGACACCTCAGGCAATCAGATAGCTGGGAAGAAACACATTCCCACCCATAAGTAGGAGGGCTGCCTTAAGACCCCTTCAGCCCACAGCCACCCCAGAGACCTGGCCCTGTCCACCAGAGGGCTCAGGATCTGGCCTCACACACCAGTGCACCAGCACAAACCATGGGAACCCCTCAGGGTCCTAGAGCCAGCCATTGGGACCCAGGCCCACTGACCAGCAGGCCAGCACTCACACTGGGAAACCAAGGCCCTGCATCCAGTGACCCCATGATGCAGCTCCACGAACCCATGGGCTGTCACTAGCCCCAGGACCCATCCACACACTCCAGTGGGCAGGCACCAGCCATGGGATCCCCTGGACCCTGACCTCACATGTGAGCAGATGGACACAGGACCAGGAATCCTGCAGCCCTGTAGCCTGTCATGTCAGGATCCAGCCCACACACCAGCAGATTGGCAACAAACCTGAGACCTCACCAGGTCTTGGCCCTACCCAGTAGCAGGCCAACACAAACTCTAAAACACCATGGACCCCTAAACCAGCTGCCCTGGGATCCAGGCCCCCTCACCAGCAGGCCAACACCATCTTTGAGACACTTCAGGCCTACAGCCAATCTGGAACTAGCCCCAACCACCAGCTGTGTTTGGGACCCCTGGCCCTAAAACTATCCACCCAAGAACCCAGGTTCACTCTCCAGTGGGCCAACACTAGATTCAGGGCCCCCTGGGGCTCTGCAGCCAGCTGGCTCATGACCTGGCCCTGCACACCTACAACCAACAGCCTCTGCACAAGGCAATACCTGGCAACCTACCAGAAGGGGGGCCAACCATGTCCTTCAGACTGTCCAGTTTTTAGCCTGTCACAGAAGAAGGACAGATGTAGCCAACAGGGGTCAACCCTAGAGTCTACAGCTCTGATGATCAGAAAGCGGTGCACTGCTGGGAACATATAACAGCTCCTATAAAAGGCCGCTTTTCCAGGATTGAGAAATGTAAGTAGCCTACCAAATACATAGAAAATAAAACAGCTTATCATCCAAAATGAGGTGACAGAGGACTATGTTCCAAATGAATGAACAGGATAAAACCCCAGGAGAAGAATTAAGTGAAGTGTGGATAAGTAATATACTAGATAAATAATTTAAGCTAATGATCATAAATATACTCAAAGAACTCAGGAGAAGATTGGATAAACACAGTGAGAAGTTTATTACAGAGCTGGAAAATATAAAGAACAACCAAACAGAGATGAAGAATACAATAGTTGAAATGAAAAATAAATTAGAAGGAATCAAGAACAGATTAGATGATACAGAGGAATGGATCAGTGAGCTGGAAGACAGAGTTGTGGAAATCACTGAACCTAAACAAACAAAAATAATAAAAAATAAAGAGAAATGAAGACAGTTTAAGAGATGACAACATGAAGCATATTAACCTTAACATTATAGGGGTCCCAGAAGGAGAAAATAGAAAGGGGCAGAGAACATATTTGAAGACGTAATAGCTAAAATCTTTCTTAACCTGGGAAAGAAATAGACATTCAGGTCTAAGAAGCACAGAAAGTTCCAAATAGGACCAACCCAGAGAGGATAAAACCAAGATACACAGTAATTAAAATAGCAAACATTAAAGCTAAAGAGAGAATATTAAAATCAGCAAGACAAAAGCAAAAAATTATGTACAAGGGAACTCCAATAAAGCTATCAGCTGACTTTTCAGCAGAAGCTCTGCAGGCCAGAAGGGAGGGGAGCAATATATTTAAAGTGAGGAAAGGTAAAAACCTACAACCAAGAATACTCTAGCCAGCAAGGCTCTCATTCAGATTTGATGGAGAGATCAAAAGCTTTACAGACAAGCAAAATCTAGAAGAGTTGAACATCATCAAGCCAGCCTCACAAGAAATGTTAAAGGGACTTCTCTAAGCAAAAAGGGAAAGGCTACAACTAGAAACATGAAAATTACAAAAGGAAAAATCTTGGGAAAGTTGGCAAAGGCAAATATATAGTAAAGACAGTAAATCACTTATAAAGCTAGTAGGAAGGTTAAAAGACAAAGGTAGTAAAATCATCTATATCTACAATAAGTAGTTAAGGGCTGACAAGGGAAAAAGACATAAAATATGATGTCAAAACAGTAAACATGGCAAGAATGGTAGTAAAAATACAGAGTTGTTTAAATGCTTTTGAACTTAAGATATCAGCAACATAAAATAATTATATACATATCATGGTAACCACAAACCAAAAATCTATAATAGATAAACACAGAAAAAATGAGAAAGAACTCCAAACAACACTAAAGATAGTCACCAAATCACAAGGAAAGAGAACAAAAGAAGCAGAAGGAACAAAAAAGAACTACAGAAACAACCATAAAACAAGTAACAAAATGGCAATAAGTATATACCTATCAATATATTACTTTAAATGTAAATGGACTAAAAGCTCCAATCAAAAGACATAGAGTGGCTGAATGAATACACAAGAAAGGCTCATATATATGCTGCCTATAAGAGACTCACTTCAGATGTAAAGACACACACAGACTGAAATGGAGAGAATGGAAAGAGGTATTCCATGAAAATGAAAAGAAAGCCAGGGTAGCAATACTTATTTCAGACAAAATAGACTTTAAAACAAAGCTTGTAACTAGGACACTGAAGTTCATTACATAATTATTAAGGGGTCAATCCAAGATAGTGATATAGCAATTATAAATATATATGCACCCTACAGAGCAGCACCTAAATACATAAAGAACGTATTAACAGACATAAAGGGAGAAATCAGCAGTAACACAATAATGAGAGGGAACTTTAACACCCCACTTACATCAATGGACAAATCATCTTGACAGAAAAAGCAATAAGGAAACACTGGCCTTAAATGATACATAAGACTGAATGGCCTTTTTATATATATATATATAACATTCCATTCAAAAGCAGAAGAATACATATCCTTTTCAAGTACACATGAAACAGTCTCCAGGATTTGCTAAGTTACAGAACAAGCCTCAGTATTTTTTTTTTTTAATGAAATCATACCAAGTATCTTTTCTGACCACAATGCTATGAATCTAGAAATCAATTACCAGAAAAAAATTGCAAATACCACAAAAATGTGGAGACTTACTAATATGCTACTACACAACCAATGGTTCACTGAAGAAATCAAAGAAGAAATCAAGAAAATACTTGGAGAAAAAGGAAAGCAAAAACACAATGATGCAAAATCTATGGGACATAGCAGATCTAAGAAGAAAGTTTATAGCAATACAAGCTTACCTCAGGACAGAAGAAAAATCTCAAATAAACATTCTAAACTTACATCTAAAGAATTAGAAAAAGAAGAAAAGTACCCAAAGTTAGTAGATGAAAATAAATCATAAAAATCAGAGTAGAAATAAATGAAATAGAGACCAAAAAAAAAAAAAAAAGATCAATGAAACTAAGAGTTGTTTCTTGAAAAAGTAAGCAAAATTGATAAACTTTAAGCTAGACTCATCAGGAAAAAAGAGAGAGGGCCCAAATCAATAAAATCAGAAAGAAAAAGAAGTTACAAAGGAAACCATATAAATGCAAAGTAGTATAAGAGATTATTATGCACCAATAAAATAGACAACTTAGAAGAAATGGACAAATTCTTAGAAATGGACAGTTTCCCAAGACTGAACCAGGAAGAAGTAGAAAATATGAACAAACCAACTACCAGAATTGAAATTGAATTAGTAGTAATAAAATAAAAGAAAACACCCAATAAACAAAAGTTCAGAATCAGATGGCTTCACAGGTAAATTCTACCAAACATTTAAAGAAAAGTTAACACATATCATTCTCAAAATATTCCAAAATTTTCAGAGGAAGGAACACTTCTGACCTCATTCTATGAGGCCAGCATCACCCTGATATCAAAATTAGGCAAAAAAAAAGAAAAAGACATAGATGCACATAGATGCAAAAATCCTGAACAAAATACTATCAGACTTACTCCAACAATATATGAAAAGGATCATATAGCATGATAAGTTGGATTTATTCTAGAAATGCAAAGATGGTTCAGTATCTACAATTCAATCAGTGTGGTATATTACAATAACAAATTGAAGAATAAAAATCATATAATCATCTCAGATTTGGAAAAGCTTTTGCCAAATGCCAACATCCTTTTATGACAAAAACTCTTAACCAAGTGGATACAGAGGGAGCATGACTCAACATAATAAAGGCCATATATGACAAGGCCACAATTAATGTGATACTCAATGGTGAAAAGTTGAAAATGTTTCCACTAAGATGGAACAAATTCAAGATGCCCACTGTCACAACTTTTATTCAACATAGTATTGGGAGTCCTATCCACAACAATCAGAGAGGAAAAATAAATTTTTAAAATCCAAATTGGAAAGAAAGAAGTAAAGCTAGAAAAACTAATTCTAAAATTTGTCTGGAAACACAAAAGACCCTGAACAGTCAAAATAATCTTGAGAAAGATGAACAAAGCTGGAGGTATTAAGCTCCCTGTTTTCAAACTATACTACAAAGCTACAGTCATCAAAACAGTATGGCAGTGGCACAGAAACAGACACCATGATAAATGGAATAGAATAGAGAGCCCAGACATGAATCTACACTTATATAACAATCCATGACAAAGGACGCAAGGATATACCATGGGTAAATTATAGCCTTCAACAAATCCTGTTGGGAATACTATATAGCTACATGCAAAAGAATTAAACAGGACTACTCTCTCACACATTCACAAAAATAATTTGAAAATGAATTAAAGACAAGTGAAAATGAATTAAAGACCTAAAATCATAAATCTTCTAGAAGAAAACATAGGCAGTAAGCTCTTTGACACCTGTCTTAGTAATATTTTTTTGGATATGTACTTTCTGGCAAGGCAAGGAAAACAAAAGCAAAAAATAACAAATGGGACTACATCAAATAAAAAGCTTTTGTACAGTGAAGGGAACTTTCAACAAAACTAAAAGGCCACCTACTGAATGGGAAAAATTATTTGCAAAGATATATCTGACAAGGTGTTAACATGCAAAATATACAAATAACTAATAAACTCAGTATCAGAAAAGAAAAAGAAAAGAAAAAATCCAAAAGACTAACTTAAAAAGTGGGCAGATAATGTGAATAGACAATTTTCCAAAGAAGACATACAAATGGCCAACAGGCACATGAAATAAATACTCAACATAACTAATCATCAGAGAAATGCAAACCACAATGAGATATAACCTCACACCTCTTCAGAATGGCCAGCAAATAACAAGTGTTGGTGAGGATTTGGAGAAACGGAAACCCTAATGTACTGTTGATGGGAATGCAAATTAGTGCAGCCACTATGGAACACAGTATGAAGAGTCTTCAAAAAATTAAAAATTGAACTATCATATGCAGAAATTCCACACCTTGATATTTATCCCCAAAGAAAACAAAAACACTAATTAAAAAATACATATGCATCCCTATATTAATTGCAGCATTATTGATAATAACCAAGGTATGGAAGTAACCTAAGTGTACATCAATAGATGAACAGATAAAGAAAATGTGATACACACACACACACACACACACACACACACACACACACACACATATATATATACACACACAAATATATATACAGTATATTACTCAGCCATAAAAAAATGAAATCTTGCCATTTGCAACAACATGAATGGACCTAGAGGGTATTATGCTAGTAAAATAAGTCAATTTTTTGTATATATACAAATACTATATATATATACAGTATATATACAGTATATATACAAATACAGTATATATGGAATCGAAAACACAAAACAAGTGAACAAACATAACAAAACAGAAACAGAGGTAGACATACAGAGGACAAACAAATGGTTGCCAGAGGGGAAGGAATGAAATAGGTGAGGGAGATTAAGAAGTACAAACTTCCAGTTACAAAACAAATGAATCAAGGGAATGAAATGTGTGGGGAATATAGTTAACTACATATTTTTTTTTTGTATAGTGACATATCATAACTAGATTTATTGTGGTGATCATTTTAAAATGTGTAGAAATATCAAATCTCTATGTTGTGTAACAGGGACTAACATAGTGTTCTAGGTCAATTATACTTCAAAAACACACAAACAAACTCATAGAAAAAGAGACCAGATTTGTTACCAGGGGCAAGGGGTGTGGGGAGGGGGAATTGGATGAAGGTGGTCAAAAGGTACAAACGTCCAGGTATAATAAGATAAATAAGTACTAGGGATGTAATGTACAACATGACCAATATAATTAACAGTGCTAAACAGTATATATTAAAGCTGTTAAGAGAGTAAATCCTAAGGGTTCTCATCATAAGGAAACATTTTTTCTCTTTCTTTGATTTTGTACCTATATGAGATGATGGATGTTCACTAAACTTATCGTAATAATCATTTCATGATACATGTAAACCAAATCATTATTCTGTATACCTTAAACTTATACAGTGCTTTATGTCGATTATAACTCAATAAAATGGGAGGGGAAAAAAGAACCAAGGAGGTTCAACTACAGTAATAAGTAGTTTCAATCTTGAGCTTATGTGTGCATGCATACTTGTGCACTTAACAGTTATGTGCCCACCTTCCGCTTTTCTGTAGGTATAGGATTCTACTTCTTTATTGCTCTATTTAACAACTGTTCCTACTTTGTTTCTTTAACCATTTCTTCACCCTCCCTCCTATACACTTACATTGGGAAAACCTCTTATATCTGCTTCCATTACCTGGAACATACAATGAAAACCATCTAAACTAAGTCCACTGTCTTTCATTATAACTCTCCAACTGCCTTCCTTTATTTCCTAACATGTAGCCACTGGAACACTGTCAGGTGTTATCACATTTCTTTGTAGTTCTTTTCACCTCATCACCAGAACCATATACTTTACTTTCATCTGGTTATAAAATAAGTGTCACTGACCTTTCTCACAGAGACCCACTTCCCAAAGTAATGGTCTTATCTCTTGTATACCAGTTTTTCTTCTAAACCCCCTACTGTGTTTAAGTTTGCCTCCAGTCCTTGAACCTGATTATAGCACTATTTGGTAAAGTAAAATATATTTTAGGAATCATATTCAACTTCCTCTATAAATTAAGCATTTAGATCTCATTATTCCTCATCATGGTATCTATGCGCAAGACTGGTCTTAAATTTTGGTGTAGAACTGAGCATCTATACCTGGATGAGAAATAGTACCAGCCATAAATAATAGTATGTTTCAGAATCAAAATAAGACCTTTATATCCATGAAATTTTCCTATTAACAGATTAGAGAAATCATTAACAAGAGTCCCACAGTCTTAATATTTTAGAATTACTTGGAAAGAAGAGATTTAATATTTATTTAATGCTTCTGAGTGACAAGTAGCATGCTAAGTGCTTTGCACACATTAGAATGCAGTTAAGTGTTTAGACTTTAGAATAAGACTGCCTAAGCTCTTCCACTTACTATCTTTGTAGTATTGAATTAGTTGCCAAATGTAAATTACCTTATTTGTATTAAAAGAATAATAGTACAATTTGCGGTATAAGAATGTTATGAGGATAAATAAGATAATACGTCTCAGTCAGTGCACACAGTGCCTGGCCCATAGTACATGACATGTGATTGTTAGCTGTTATCTCACTTAGTCTTTCCAATAACCTCAAGAAAAGGAAAATAGCACTCCATAAAATTAAAGACCTTAAAGAAAGAATGACAACTAGTAAACAGTGAAACCAGAATATTAATATTATTTTTTTCTGTTCTCAAAGCTCTCATTCTTTCCACTATAATCATCTACCCAATATGGACGCAATTTCTACAAAAGCTCTGAGAGATGATGACACATATCCTGTCTCAACAATCCAAAGTTCTTAAGTGGACAGCCTTGAAAATCTGTCCCTAAATTTCACATGCTGCATAGGCATGAGCCAGGATAGAAGTATCAACAATTCAATTTCCTCCCTGTTTCTTTAACAATCAATTCCTAATTTTCTACTTGGGTTGTCTTTAACTTCCATATGTTCCACAGTACCCTGAATACAATGATGATTATATTAAGCACCAGCTATAACCTTATGAAAGAAAAAAGATAACCTGGACAGGTGGGGTCTTTCTGATCTGTATAGATGTTTCTATAATCACTGGTATCATAAGAAGCTCTTAGTCAGATGTGCAGCCTAATTGCTTACCACTCATCTATTTGAGTCTGTGTATTCCTTTTAATCTGTACTGTGTTTGTGTTCTTTTCTCAAATACAAAAGATTCTTCATCTTGTATCATTTCAGGTAAACCAGTGACAAGAATATCTACCCAGAATGTTCCATAGCTAATCACTGGACCTACAACCAATGTCTGCCTCACCCAATCCCATTATAAGATTTCTGCCCTTATATCCCATTGTCAGAGCAAATCTGTAGCAAGATGCTTACCTAGACTTGATTACCTCCATTTGGATGTTTGCTAATTACTTGATTCCCTTCTATTATCCTGGTACATGAAAAACATCAGCTTTGAAGTTAGGCAGAACTTGATTTAAACAGCTCCAGATAAGTCACATAATGATGTTCCTAAGATTGTGAGGGTTACAATATGTAAGATGTGAATTATCTAATGCGTGTCTATCACACAGTACATCTTTAATGATACCTCATATTATTGAAGTTAAGCAATGAACAATTATATTTACTTCATATACCCTTCTTTTTTGGGTGCTTCATTTGGTGTGGATATTTTAATAGTGATATTTGTATTTTACTTTAATCGAATCTTGAAGTTTTAGAATCTTTCAAGACAAGATTTCTGCTAATTCCTGATTTCTTCTTTCTCTGGCTTAGCCTTAACACAACACTACCTGAGCCTGTGCAGAAATGCGATTTGATGATCTCCAATCTTGGATTACGTACTCTGGAATATAATTTGTTGCTAACAATAAACAGATCATCAATACTTTTTGAGTACAATCCCACATCTAGATGCAAAATGTCTAAGGAATAAACATGGGAAATCCTGAGATTGTAGAGACATTACAGGAACACATATACAGAGGTGATGGACAACCCACCAGAAATTAGTATTTCTGGAACATGTAATGTCTTTTAATACCCATTTCTATAGAGTTGTATGTCCAAGACATTTCCTTTCACAAAAGTATTCCAAAATTCTTACTAAAACATTTTAATGGCATTGACTAAAATTTCTGCACTAGATTATCATACAGAAATGACGTTCTTATCATTTCCAAGCAGACACATTTTTTTAAACTTCTAGTCTAAAACAATATATGTTCCTACAGAAACAAAAATAGCTGTTGCATACTCCTCTTAAATGTCGCTTTGTGCTTCGATGCTCTTTGTTTTTCAACAAATCTTCCACATTTATTTAGAGACAGCTGAGCATTTGAGGGAAAGAAAAAGCCTAAGACTTCAAAGTCACAAAGAATAAATGCCTTAAAGATAAATATTAGTGTTGTAACACAAGGCTAGTTTACATAACTATAAGTATGAATAAACAAAGGGCAAGAGGACAAAAAATTAAATTCTACCTGGATTTTCATATATTCATTGACCTAAAAGAATCCATTCTAAGCTATTTGCATCATCTGTCACAACAATGTCAAATCTGGGAAGAAAGGTGGACATTTGGGAATAATCATGTGAAACTGTCATAGAAAGGTGAAGGACAGGCTTAAGAAATGGAGCCATATATTTATCAGTGAGGAAGGAGAATAGCATTGAAACTAATTTTAACAGGTCATAATACAATGTTTATACCCATTTCAAGATTGTAATATCCCTACAGTTCTATGATCTCCACTTAATGAATATTCATAGTTATTGTCTTGAGACTTAAAACTCACACAGAAGCACGATGTTCCTGTCATAATAATCTGCATTCATATATGCATAAGGAAATGGAAAGCTTAGTTTGCTAGGGCTACTGTGACAAAGAACAAACTGGGTGGCTTACACAACAGAAATATAGTCTTTTACTGTTCTGGAAGCTAGAAGTCCAAAATCCAAGTGTGGACTATGTTGTTCTTTCTGAGGGCTGTGAGAGAATTGTCTGTTCTTGGTTTCTCTCCTTGGTTTGTAGATGGCTTTTCTTCACTATAGTATCATTAACATATGGATAGGGCTTTCAACTGTGGTAATCAGAAAATATTCCTGATAAGTATAATCTCCACTGGCCCTTCTGCTCCTTTTGTTGGAACTTCAGCTGTGTTCTTGGCTCATCTCACCTTGAGATCAAAAAGTATAAATGCTTCGCTTTCCCCTTAAATATTTCCCTTGAATTCAGTAAGTTAACGCATTTTAGTTCTATCAACTAAATCTATTTTCAAACAAAACTATATTTCTCTTCTGATTAATATTACTAGATAAAGTAAATAATCAAATAGAAACTAGAGGTGAATATACAAAATCAGACTTTCAAATTTTTTATACATAGTATATATTCCTATGAGAATTTGTCTCTATCTCATGATAATTCTCTGGTCTACATCTCTTCATTTATCTATGTGATCTGTAACTATTACTAGATTCTTGAGAGCTTGTACTTCATCTGCTAAATTTGAAATCTCTGTAATATAATGATTATATATTATACATATCTCGATATTTGTGATATTCAAAACATTTATTAGTATATACATTAAACAACACTGCATTTCATAGATATAAGCTAGTCTGTAATGTGGTATGATTATAAAGGTATAGGACATGATCCCTATCCTTGAGCAAATTAACTTTAAGGGTAAAAGTTAAATGTTATATGCTTATAAGCATAAATGTCATATGCAGCCTTGCCAAATGGCTGGCCAAGAGAGAAAGTAGCACAGTAGTGTAATGAGGAAGCCAGAACTGTTCTGGGGCATCAAGAAGAATTCTAGGGAGAAGATGGGACTGACTACTTTCACTGTAGGATGAGACTTAAGAAAATAATTCTTAGTGTGTGGTGTGAGCAAAGAAGGAGAAATATAGATTAGCTGTTTAGCAAAGTTTGCTGTGGTGAAGAGTATATGTATAGTAGATTTGGGAAGGTTGTGGTAAAAATTCCTATGAAGTACCTTGAATACCATGTGAATTTAGATTCTTTTCTTATTACTAAGGAACATTTCTGAGCAAAGCTTAGAAGAAGGCATTTTGAAAAGCTTTTCTGTTATTGATCTGTAGAAGGTACTTGAGGGGCAAGAAACTATTGGCAGGAGGTTTTAAGAGCCAGGTAGAAAGAAAAGGAGGTATACAGAAGAAAGTTAGAAAAAAAGAAAACATAAAACTTGATGGTTGACTGTGTTGAATTAATCAACTTAGGGAGGAAGGAAACGTAAGAAATGACTACTTTTTGAAGTTATAAAATAGAAAATATAAGAATTGATAAGTTCCACTTTCAACATATTGGATAAAGATAAAAACTAGAATGTAGAATTGAGAATAAATCATAGGCAGTTGACGGATGAAATCAGAAGTTTATTTAACAAATATTTATTAAATACCTATCAAGTGCCTAAACATTGAAGATAAAATAGGAAATAAGATACGGTTTCTGCTGTTTAGTTTACTGGGGAGACAAACACCCAAAAAAGTAAATAAATATTTGAGAGAATATATAGAGTGAAGGGCACTGGGACAATTATCCTGTTAGTAAACACAAATACTGTCAAGATATAGTACAAGTTCAGCATCAAGGAAAACTAAGTGAAGAGTCTCTTGGTGATCAACAATGATCAACTAGATTTTTAAAAAACCCTTTGAGCTTCTTGAAAACATATCATCCTCGGTTGTTTTGTTTGTTTGTTTGTTTGGTTGGTTTTGTATTTCATTTCTGTGCTAAACAGTAGAAGTTTTCTGGTAGAAGTGGGCAAAGAGAGGAAATGGGAAAATTCCTCATTAGAGGGCATAACATACCCCAATGCAACAAAGTCTTTCTCTTTAAGCTCATTTTAATGGTCTCTGTTTGCCCCACATTTTATGAGGCAGCAAAATGGAATGAGACAGGGCATACAAACTGCCTCTTGATTTTCTACAACTTAAGTGATATACCATTTTCATCCATCTTTCTGATGAGATGGAGAACCTTATTTCAAATCATCTAGATGTTTCAAAGCTAGGAAAACTCTGTTTATGAGATTGTTTGAAAAATTTGTCTTCTGTTCATTTCCCTTTTGAACTGGTCTTAAAGTTGCAGAAGGCTGGCTGAGGATTCCAGAGTAAGGTACCCTAATCCTCCTGAGTTAACCATTCATCTTGGGGTTGAGGAAGGACAGTTTGCCCTGAGAAGCTGGGATAGACTCAGAGTGACTGGATCCTTAGCGCACCTATGCTCAGGCAAAATTTGAAGGGAGCAGAGTTAGTCATTGGCTTTTCTGTTATCCATTACAATTCATAATTAATTAACATGAAGTATAATAATGATTATGCAAACCATTAAATGTGCTGTATTAATTTTGTGGTAAGTTGCATTAGCTCACATTTTATTTCAGGAGGGGACATGAACCTTCTATGCTGGTCTTAATTTGCCCACATAAAAAGCAATTTGTTAATACGTTTAAAATTTAGAGAAATTGGTTTTTACTTATCAGTTCTTAAAAGTCAATCTTAAATCCTGCCATCATCCAGAAGATATTATTTTCTCCTTAATTTTAAAGTAGTAAAACCATTACTGAGTTTCCTTATTATTTGTTTTTATTGATTTCTAAATATTTTCTATCTACCATTTGCCATATGGATTTTAAGCTTTTGACACAATGTTTGCTTAATAAATTAAGTAACACACCATTAATGTATTGTAACCATGCAATAAATTCTTGTTGTCTAACTGAGGTATTGAAGATGTCCACCTAAGGATTATGAGAAACAGTTGTGCATAGGACTTGGTCTGGATGTAAGTATATTTTGTTTGGTATTAGGTGGAGGAGGAAGGGGAAAATTCAATATGAGATTTAAAATATTCTATATATAATTAGATTCCACATATAAATGATATCATATGATATTTGTCTTTCTCTGCCTGATTTACTTCACTCAGTATAACAATCTCTGGGTCCATCCATGTTGCTGTAAATGGCATTATTTCATTCTATTTTATGGCTGAGTAATATTCCACTATATATATGTACCACATCTTCTTTATCCATTCCTCTATTGGACATTTAGGTAGCTTCCATGTCCTGGCTATTGTAAATAGTGCTGCAATGAACATTGGAGTGCATGTATCTTTTTGAAGTATGATTTTCTCCAGATATATGCCCAGTAGTGAAATTGCTAGATCATATGGTAGCTCTATTTTTAGTTTTTAAGGAACTTTCATACTGTTCTCCATGATGGTTTTACCAATTTACATTCTCACCAACAGTGCAAGAGGGTTACCTTTTCTCCACACCTCTCGAGACTTGATTGTAGATTTTTTGATGATGGCCATTCTGACTGGTGTGAGCTGATACCTCACTGTAGTTTTGATTTGCATTTCTCTAATAATTATGATGTTAAGCATCTTTTCATGTGCTTTTTGGCTACGTGAATGTCTTCTTTGGAGAAATGTCTATTTAGACCTTCCTCCCATTTTTTGATTGGGTTGTTTGTTTTTTTTTGTTATTGAGCTACATGAGCTGTTTGTATATTTTGGAGATTAATCCCTTGTTGGTCACATCGTTTGCAAATATTTTCTCCCATTCTGTGGTTGTCTTTTTGTTTTGTTTATGGTTTCCTTTGATTTGTAAAAGCTTTTAAATTTAATTAGGTCCCATTTGTTTATTTTTGTTTTTATTTTCATTACTCTATGATGTGGATCATAAAAGACATTGCTGCTATTTATGTCAGAGAATGTTCTGCCTATGTTTTCCTCTAAAGGTTTTATAGTATCCAACCTTACATTTAGGTCTTTAATCCATTTTGAGTTTATTTTTGTGTATGGTATTAGGGAGTGTTCTAATTTCATTCTTTTGCATGTAGCTGTCCAGTTTTCCCAGCACCATTTATTGAAGGTACTGTTGTTTCTCCATTATATGTTTTTGCCTCCTTTGTCATAGATTAGTTAACCACAGGTACATGGGTTTATTTCTGGACTTCCTATCCTGTTCCATGGATCTATATTTTTGTATTTTTGTGCCAGTACCAAACTGTTTTGATTACTGTAGCTTAGTAGTATAGGCAGGGATTCCTCCAGCTCCCTTTTTCTTTCTCAAGATTGCTTTGGCTATTCAGGGTCTTTGTGTTTCCATACAAATTGTAAAAAAATTTGTTCTAATTCTGTGAAAAATGCTATTGGTAATTTGGTAGATATTGCATTGAATCTGTATAACATCTTTCTTTTCCTCAAAATAAGATCTGTGCTCTTTAGGACAAAACACCATATTTGGAAATAAATGATCTCAAATTAAGATTTACTTAATAGACATATTTGGTTTTGTTATAAGATGTAAAATAATAGACAAATCAATAACAGATTAAAATACATTTCTTACATGGGTGAATCAGTGTTAAAAATCTGTCAGTAAACAGTTCTGTTCTAAAGTTACATGTTGATATGAAACCTATAAAATGTGGATGCATTTTAAAATTATCAACTCAGTAAAATGATGGAAGACGGTTACTATGGTTATCTGAAGAAAAAAAAAAAATCCAATTTTCTCAATGCCTCCAGAATGTAGGTACCTTTTTATACATTAAAAATCTCAAAATGACCAATGATATTTAAAGATGCTTATTTTAGACACAGTCTATATTATGAGGATATAGTGTTCTGCTGCCTTGAAAACCACTAGCCATCTACCTGGAGCATTTTAGAAATAGATTCAAAGAAGAACAACTATGACTCATAATTTTAACTTTCTTAAATGTTACCTCTTGTAACTTAATTGTATCCAATTTCTCTCATCTTGTTTGATTAATAAAGGACACTATTAAAGACATATATCACAGATGTAATTTTAAGTTTTATAACATTTTAAAAATTGACTTTAACATTTATCATGGATGAAAATGAAATATATCATTGCTTGTCAGTAAAAATGATGTTTTTCATGTATATTAAAATATGAATTGTTCCCTACTGTGAACATCACAAGGTTCTACAATAATGTTAGCAATATTTTATGATCTCTTATAATATGATGATGTGAAGCATCACCTAGACATGTCCTTTCCTGCTCCCCTAAGTTATCAATTGTCCCTTCCCATCTGAGTGCTAAATGGGAAGTGCTGGACTTTTAACTCACACCTGAGACAAAATAAACTGTATTTTGGACTCTAATATTTATTTTTTAAAGCACCTTTCCAAAGAGCACACTTCCTTAATCTGCCACTAAGTTATTAAAGAGGCAAAAAGACTTCACATATATACACGCACACATAATATATGAAAAAGACCTGCAAAATAGGAATTCCATGGGTAGAATTTTAGAGAGGAATTATTGGAGAGTCTAAAATTGTGATTCTTGACATACCTCCCACAATATTCCAGAATATCTGGAAGTAAGGGAGACTGGCATCATATTCTCTACACAAACTCTTTCAACCAGTAGACTCTGCATATGCATCCCAATGACTCAGCACTATGGGTGAATACCAGACAGAGAAGGCAGGTTGCAATAGCAAAGAGAAAGACATCAAGGAGAGTTTCCTATTCCTGAAACACTAGATGGCCTAGGAAGGAATCACTGGGCCAAGACCCAGAGAGCTAAGGAAATATGTTAGAATATTTTCTGGGTGGCCTCTCCCTTAACCTTACCTCAAGAAGGCATCCAGAAATGAAAAATACCCAACAAATCTGCAGGGCAGACCACCCATTGAGGATCTGGGGAAAATGTGGTCATTACTCCAGAAAATTCCTGATACAGGAGTCTATGGAGGGGGTTGCCAGCTGGGCACTTGAGGAAAACTTAAATGTGCCACGTTGAGGAGCCAGGATAAGATGTTGCCTTAGCTGAGAAGCCAAGCACCTGAAAATTAGCATCTGGATACAGCTAGTGCCAGAAAACAGACTGGTGAAGCCCCTAGCAGTTGGTAATTGATTGCCTGTAGGTAACTGAGGACAAACTAATCAAACAATCTCTGGTTTTCCTCAGAGAGTCTTAAATGTAAACACATACTCTACTTCCTACAAGCTGCCATCAGTGCTCTCCTTTTGTGAGCTTGAAGTGTTTTAGAGTCTTCTTCCTATTGGAAGAAGATAGATTAGAAACAGTTGAATTTTCCAATCTCTATTCTATATTCAAATTTCAGATTTATTCAAATCCAAAGGATTGAAAATATTACTGGAGTAGACCAAATTTAACTGATTTGATTAGAATCAATCACTTGCTACATGGGAAGACTAAGGCTTCGGGGCTAAGAACAGTTCATGAAACTCAAGTTTTATATTTGTTTATATCTGATGGCAAATGTTCAATTATACCTGTTACTTGAACATGAATCATACTTGTTATGATTCATACTTTATGTACTTTTTAATATATCATTTTATAACAACAGAAGAGTCTTATAGATCAGAAACCATTTCTTAACTTTAATGCATCATGCAGTTGAGGTCTGAAAGAACTTTGTAATTTTTCTGAAAATTGAGATATACAAAGAAAATGTCTCTCAGGACAAATTGCTGTTTATTTTTCCTGCTTATTATTGGTTGAGGAAAACTTCTCATGTATAACAGAATTAGTAATAGACCAGAGCATGTAATCATTTTTCAATTATATTCATTTTATACATGACTATTTCAACCCAATATAATTAGCTGTGATTATTATGATCTGTCCATTTATAAAATTTTGAATCTTTTTGTCTGATGAACATCTTTGATTTTGCAGTTTGGCAAAGAGAAGTCCTTTTATATTGTTGAAATGGTGCTTCCCCAACGTAGAAAAGCAATGCATATTTTGTAAATTCACAGAAATAATCTGTCAACTTCTAGCATTCTGACAAGGAAATTCTGAATAGAAAATTGGCTATCCACTAACACTAAAAATATAATTGGAATGAGTCTTTTCTCCCACCTGAATGCTTGTTTAATGCCAATCTCCATGGTTTCTAAGTATACTAATGAGCATGATATGCTAATTTTAATTCTGAACAAAGATATATAAGAAAATATTTCTTTGCTTTAATTTGTTTCAAACATCTTTAGGATCTTTTGTTCACAGTGCATCTATGAGAACAGAATCTCCAGGAGTTTCCAGGAGAACTTCCTTGATTGTCTAACTGTAGAACAGCCTGTGATTGAATTCAGTTCTGAGTAAGATTCCAGATTACTCACTTGAACTAATGATATCCTAATCTTATCTTTTGGTACAAGGCAGCATTTTTGAGCCAGGAAGTGAGTGATCTCTGGAAATTTTAGAAAAGTCCTGAAGTGGCTCCATAAAGTGAAACTAAGAACTCTGGTGTAATTCATTAACAGCTTCCTTGAGCTATTTTGCAAAAGCTCTAATTTTGATTGTAATGCTTGGGCCATGGACTCTAAAAGTTATCTAGGTCATTTAGATCAGTGCTTCTCAAACTTTAAATGTATCTGACTCAGTGGGATCCTGTTAAAATGCAGATTCTGCATCAGTAGATGGTGGAGGTAAGATTCTGCATTTCTAAGCTCCCAGGTGACACTGATGGGCATGGGCCAGGACCCACGCTTTGAGCAGCAAGGTTTTAAAAGGCTTAAGACTCTTTTCAGGGATGAAGTATACCACATTAAAGTTCAGTATTTATTAACTTTACTGATAAAAATTACAAAGTCGTTTGCAATTATCAATATACACAGCGTAGTGTATATTTGGAAAAAAAGGAAGGAACTCAGTGAAGCTTTAGAAATCGACTATCATGCACGCAGCCTCTGTGTTATTAGTTATTCTGTATTTAGAAGAAGATTTTGGAGAAAAGGTGAGTAATTCATGCATTTCCCATCTACTCTATAGCTTACCATAAAGTCCTGAGTCCTGCTATATATTCAGTTTTGCTCTCCTGTAGACTGCTTTTCAAAATTGCACTCTACTATTTTTACTAATATTTTAAGTTAATACTTGTTTAAAAGAGACATGTTTGAGAAGTTTAGATTATTTTCACATTGAATTTACTTATTTTAAAACAAAGAATGAGTCATTTATGTGAGGAAATCATTGATATTGAGGAAATTTCTACAAATATTTTCACTTAATATTAAATTAGTGCCCTGTGACTTGATGAGAATGGTAATGGAAATAGTCTACATTATCACCTATGGGTCTTATCAAAAATCAACTGGAAAGTGAAGATAACCCTCCAGAGTCTTTTATTTTATTTTATTTTTTTGTGGTACGCGGGCCTCTCTCACTATTGTGGCCTCTCCCATTGTGGAGCACACGCTCCGTTCGCGCAGGCTCAGCGGCCATGGCTCACAGGCCCAGCCGCTCCGCGGCATGTGGGACCCTCCCAGACTGGGTCCCGAACCCGTGTCCCCTGCATCGGCAGGCAGACTCTCAACCACTGCGCCACAAGGGAAGCCCCAGAGTCTTTTTGAATGAAATGAAAGCACCACCTTTTACATTATTGTGCAGAGTTTAAATGTTGCCACTTACAGGGTTGTATGGATCTAAAGTGGTACCACTAACAGCAGTGTGACAAGCCATTGTTAACCACCTACAGATTTTGCTGTGCAAAATTGACACTACCTATTGCTTTGCAACTAAAGCACTTCGTTTCACAGTTGCATTCCAAGTCAAGAGCTCAGATTGATAGAACAGGCCAAGGCAAACATAATAACCCACTAAATCCTATTATATGGTGGGTGGATTCCAATAGTTAACCTTTACCTGCTCTTAAAGTGCAGTGCCCTTCTTAATAGTACACAGGTGAAGAACAACTGCATGGTATGAATGGACCTTACATAGGATCTGAACACAATGAAACAGACCAAGGCTACCTTCTAAGTTCAAGCTTTGTTCAGACATCAGCAACATCCCCTAGACAGGCAGAGTGTTAAAGCCTCACTTGACTGAATTAGCTGGAGCTTTTCATACTAGTGCACTTAATGAAAAAAGCTACCAACCAAAGCACTCCACTCAGGAAAGCTGTTCCCAGTCAAAAGCTGGCAGCAAATAAAATAAATACTACCTTCTACAGTGCTAGAAAAGTGAACAAGGCTGGGTTATGTAAGTTTGAAACTTAAAATGCTTCTTCATGATAAAGTAAAATTGTCTGCTGAAACCAATAAAAAGTAAACTGGATACACTGCATAAAAAAATGAGACTATGCTAGGTAAATCAACAATTATAATCATCTGATACTTGTATAGAAAATTCTGGTTAAAGTGTACCAATATTGGAGAGAGACATATCCTTAATCACCCCACAATCTTTGTACATAAAAGAGAGGATCCACTTCATCCCATGTACCCCTGGCAAAGGCATATATTAAATTAATTGCACACTCCAGTGACTGACTTCACCTTGGCATTATGCTAGAAATAAGAGGGAGATTCTGGAAAACATTCAAAAATAGGGATGGACATAATCCAAATCATGGGGATCTGGAGGAAGCTGCATATTCTGGTCCAGATCTTTGTGAACATAGATAAGGGAGAAGAACACATTAGGTTAAAAACAATAATACATGAAACTGTTTTATATGGTGGGATATTGCAGATAGGAAGGTAAAAGCAGCCTAAATATATGTTGAAACATTAACTTTGTTTTGTCCATATCTAAAAATTCTTCTCTACTTTAAAATCTGCTTCAGATAGAATTAATTAGCTCCTGCAACCATAGAAATACAACTTTTACTATGATGCAGTTAGTGAAAATAAAAGAAATGGTATTCTGATATATCATGTTTTTGTGGCCACACGATAATATGCACTTTTAATAAAGGCAGTTAAAGGTTGAAATTGCACTGACAGGGGGCCCAGTGTGTGACAGGATTGTGTAAAAATCAGTAAACAACTGACAGTCCCTTTCTTACAAGTGAGAAGGGTTTACTTTCAATTTTTATGTCTTATGTGTCTTGTTGGCCTGTAGCATAAAGCTGTTTTTTTTTGTTTGTTTGTTTGTTTTTATGTATCCTTCAGGCATTCTAGCAATCAAGGGGATATTACAAGAGAAGATCAAAAATCTTTTTTGCTCTTAATCCATAAATACCGAAAATATGCATTTGGGTTTCAGGATTGTACTGGAGGAAAAAGCACTCCTCACTAATATAAGAAAATCTAAGGCCAGAAGTCAGAGAGATATCAAAGTTAGTTGTAAAAACCAGTCTTCGTAGGAAAAAAATAAATTATTTACTTCCTTTTCTTGAACTGATTTGTTGAATGCCTATGTTGTCATATTCTAGATGTTGTCATCTCTATCACTTTTGATTCCCCTTTTATCTCTCACACTGTACATGAAAACCATTGGGACATTTTGTTGGCTGTAACTTTCAAATAAAACCAGAAACTGTCACCACCTCAGCTATTAACAATTTTGGTCCAATCATTGCTTACCTGGAACTACTATTGGGCTCTTTACTGCTCCCCACTTAACTCCTAGAGTTCCTTTTAAAACAAAAGTTTAATTGTGTACTTTTTTTGGCAACATCTTGCAATGGCACTATTTTTCAATCAGAGTAAAAGCTGAAGTCTTTACAGTAACTCCAATGCCCTACACAATCAGGTTTGGACACAATCCACCTTACTTTCTTGTGCTGTGTTTTAGCTGGCTGGGTCAGATGACCAAGATTCTCTGGAGGATTCCCAGGCTGTAAGAGACCACAAAGCTAGGAGCCACTAAGTGAAATGAGGCTAGGCCCTTGAATGCCCCCCTCCCCCTGGCAACAGCAGTGATGGGATAGTAAACTGAGTGAATAATAAACATAATATGGTTAAACCATTGGGATATTTTGTGGGTTTTTTCAGTATTTAGCCTATCCTGAATAAAGAACCATGATACATAAAGGTAACACAAGCAATTTTGAAAGAGAGTATATTATTTGTGTCAAACAAATTCTGTATGCTATACATTCAGTGTCCTTGAAAGAGGGTAATATTGCTCTGGGTTGGATGGATTAGGGGAATATTCACCTGAATGATAGTCAAGGTTCTTGAAGAATGAATAATGACTGAATAGGTAGAACAAAATAAGAGAAGAACATGTGAGGGGAGAACACTGGAAAGTTCCAAGTGGTAGCTGTGGGAATGTGGATGACATATTTGGTACAGTCAAAAAACCAGGAAAGAGTCAGGGGTAAGGACAAAAACCTAATAGGAATGGCTGCAACCAGGAAAAACGTTGAGGAAATAAGTGTTATCTATTCTTCCATACTAAATCTGCAATATGATTTCACAGTCATACCTCAGAACTTGTTATGACTAGTAACTATATTCCCACCAAAATATCAATTTCCAGCAACATCCTTTTTACAGCACCTCCAATCTTTCCAACTGATTTGCTCTGAAACCCTTGGCTCAAGAATTTTTGGCCTCTACTTTTATCAAATCCACCTATTTTTCACTATGCATGCCCTCATTCTCCCTTACTGTCCTCTTTTCCAGGCATAAATTCCATAGTAACAGGAATCACCATTCCATTGTCGCCCTCAGTCTCCTCCTATTGTACTTGCCCATCAGATTTCCAGCCCCAGTTAATTCCAATAACTGCTATTGGTATATTTGCATACAGATGAAACAACTAGGTGGAAAACCCTAGATAAAACTACACAACTGGACTGATTGATTTACTTTTAAATTCCAGAACTTAAACTTCAAATTTACACTCAAACGCATTTACATAGTACGGTTTTCCCACTCTTTAAAATGGCTATTCTGAATGTTTTTTCAGTCTCCTCAAATTGCCATGTGTTCTTTCTCCACAGTGAGTTTCTACTTTATTTACAGCTCCTACTCACAGTTAATTGGAAGCAATTATATCTACCACCACATCTGCACCCATGCAATTCTACTAGTAATCTATTTTTAGTCCTTTTACAATTTAAGAGAAGTCTTTTTTCTTACTTTATGCCAACTCTTCTACTTTTGTGTTGAATCCTATCCTGCTGTCTTTATCAAGGATTTTATTCCCGTACTTTTTCACTGTCTTCTGCATTTTATCAATTTCCCCCTTTCTACTGGAGAATACCCATTAACACAGAAATATGATCCTGTTCTACTTCCATTAAAAAAAATAAGCAAAACAAAACAAAACAAAAATTCTTTGTATATACGTACCACATCTTCTTTATCCATTCATCTGTCGATGAACATTTAGGTTGCTTCCACGTCCTGGCTATTGTAAATAGTGCTGCAATTACTCAGCCATAAAAAAGGAGTGAAATTGGGCCATTTTTAGAGACATGGATGGACCTAGAGTCTGTCATACAGACTGAAGTAAGTCAGAAAGAGAAAAACAAATATGGTATATTAATGCATATATGTGGGAAAATGTTACAGATGAATCTATTTGAAGAACAGGAATAGAGTCACAGACATCGAGAACGAACATGTAGACACGGGGGATGGGATGAATTGGCAGATTGGGACTGACATATATATACTACCAAGTGTAAAACAGATAGCTAGTGGGAAACTACTGTATAGTGTAGAGAGCTCAACTCAGTGCTCTGTGGTGACCTAGATGGGTGGGATGGGGGGGAGGTCCACGAGGGATGGGATATATGTATATGTATAGCTGATTCACTTTGTTGTACAGCAGAAACTAACACAACATTGTAAAATAACTATACCCCAATAAACAAACATTAAAAAAATTAAAAAACAAAACCAAACCAAAAATCTTTCATTTCACATTCTCTAATTACCCTCATGTCCTTGCACTTTTTCTTTTTCTAAATTTTATCGCCCTTCAACCCAAAATTTCTAAGGAGAATGGTCTCTGCCCATCAGCTCCAGTTCTTTACCTCTATTTTACTTTCTTCACAACGGCAACCTGGCTTCTTTCCATGATATCAAGCCCAAGTGGGCACATCTGTGTCTCCGTCATGTTTGTCATCATAGCAGCGTTTGATACATGAGCCTCCTCCTAATTTAGGGGTCATTTTCTTCTCTTCATGTCTCTGACTTATGCTCTCCTGGTTTTCTTTCTAATTCACTGACTACTTCTTCCTAAGTTTCCATATTTGCCTGTTTCCCCCACATTTTTAAACCTCACTTCAGGTTTTACTTGAACTGTATTCTTCTAGCCCTGACTTCCCTGAGAGTCCAGATTTTTATATTCAACCACCTAATCAACCTCTGTATAAAGTCATCACAAACAAGATCTTCCAAACAGAGTTCTCAATTTTTCCCTAGTTTTCATACTCTCCAAGCCTTCAAAATTTCAGTAAATGAACTTAGTGAAAAAAAAAAAAAAAAGCTCAAATACTCAAGGCAAAAACTTGAGTCATCCATATTTTCTTTTTGCCTTATTCTCATATCCATCTACAAAATTTAAACCAAATCTACCCTCCTTTCTTCATCTCTACAGGTGATTTTAATATTAATTTTATTATTCCATTATATTAGGCAATTTTTAAATGTTAAAATACTGATATCTCTCTTTATGTAATGGCTGATTTTAGGCATTTATCAGCAAGTTTTGGCACTCTGTAGAATTTCCTTATTCTTCCCTTCTGCTGCTTTCTTTTACCCTTACCTCTGACATCTTCGTCTCAAGCCTCTCAGACTTTCTTTACCCCATAACTCTTATACTTTTCATATCATTGCTCATCTTCTTATCTTTCTTCCTCTTACTAAATAAAAAGACTGTGCTTAGTAATGTGGAAAGAACATTTTGAAATTAGCAGATGTCTGGTGAGGAGGGAAAGGGATTGAGTAGGGCTCCCTTCCTGTTAGAAGGTTAAATCAATTTGGTGGCCAGTGAGAAGTTCCTTAGTAGAGGAGATATACTAACTTCCTCTTAAGGGCCTCAAACAGGGCAGGAAGGCCTGAGCCACCCTTGAAAAGTTACATTAGAGGCACCAGTTTGAAGTGATCCTTACGCTTAGTGGACAGAAGTCAAAGGAAGCACAGAGCCATTAGTGGCTTATAATTTACGTTAGAATGATAATGTATTCTTTGCATTTATAGTTATATTAGTTAGTTTTACTTGATGTTTTGAAATGTGCTTATATTTTGAACATTTACTTGATGTTTTTAAATGTGCTTATATATACTAATATATATTAGTTTTACTTGATGTTTTGAAATGTGCTTATATTTTTATTTGAAATATAGTGAATTTTAATTTTATAGGCATTTTGAAAAATACATTTTGAACACTTTTTTCTTAATAGACACAATGCATTACATATACCATAACATTGATATTCCTAGTGTTATGATATTTCACAAAATAAATACTATGGTATTTTAAAGGATAAATGATCAATAAGATGATTGACACTAGCCTGCTTCTATAATCATCTAGAACCACTGTCCTCTTAGCTCACTATATTCTTTCCATGTTCATCTCCATTTTGTTTCTGACTCTAAACACTTCCCTGTCTCAGGCTTTATATTTCCTGTTCCTTCTGTCTGGAATGTATTTGCCATGACACTTTGCATAGTGGCTACATTGAACCCTTTAGGTTTCATTTAAATGTCATCTCTCTAGATAAGCAGTACTCCCCAGACCCCCACTCCACTACCAACCCACCACCCTATCACATTTTGATATATGTTTGTTTATGTTTGTTTTGTACTTATTCATGATCTCACTTCTAGGACTAGAATAATAATCTGATGAATATTTGGATCTGGTCTTTCCCATTCACCATCATATCCCCTGAATGTAGAGTGATATCTGACACATAGTATTATCACAATAAATATTTTTAAATAAAATAATGAAAACATATAAGCATTCATTCAATGTTTTACATTGTGGCCTCCACATTCCAAGCAATTTTCTTGACGTGGGGCACATAGCAGTGAATGTTATGAATAAAATCTAAGGTCCTGTGAATTTTATAAGTTAGTAGGGTGGGGAAGATAAGATTCAGAGCAAGTAAATGTGTCATTGGGAATATATGGTATGGAGACAGTTAAGCAGTAACAATAGAGAGTGATGGGGGACACAGTATTACTTAGATAGGATTATGGATCAAGAATGTCACCTACCATATCAGCAAACAAATGATGTTTTGGCCATCAAGCCAGCAGCCACCGCAGCCACCCCCAGCTGTTCATTCTGAAGGGATTCATGATGGAGAAGAGCAGAATACTGGCCCTAGATAGTTAAGGTGCATATCAAAGGAATGATTGCAGTGAGCCCAAACTCTCTCATCTTCCCATAGATAAAAAAGTGCTAAATTCGGTAACTTTAGATGTCTAGTTTTCTTTAATCAACAGTGATGTTTTCATGTTCCGACTACCTGGTTTTTGCTGCAAAAACTCCTATGTATATGGCTCCTCCCATAACTCTTCAGAAGCAGTCCCTCAGAGCTATCTAAGAGGCTGTCTTCTGGGCTAAAGTCCTCAGAACATCCACTGAGTGAAACATAATTCTCAAATTTTAGGCTGTGCATTTTTTGTTCAGTCAACAGGATGGTCAAGAAAAGCCTTGTAGATGAGGTGATACTCAGTTCCATATCAATATTGCTCATTTAGATTATAGAACAGGAATTAAACAACCTAAACTTTGTGTGACAATTTGACACATATCTCAATAGTATGTTTGCCATTGCTCAATGGTCCTGTCAATCACCTGTTAATGATGGCAAGCAAACTGGTCAGTAGCAATTTTGGATATCCCCATTTTGCCTCCATTATTTTGACTCTGAATAAGTAACTCAATGACATTAAGATTGAAGGCATTTGAATCAAAAACCTGAATTAACATTATTTGTATTTTATCCCATATCCTTATGTTTTTCCTTCCCATTTCAAAGGAAATTATATTCCTTCCTACCCATGTGTCTTCACTCCTATGACTTTCCAATTTCTGAAGAACTGTTCCTCGTTATTATAATGTGTGTCTCTCTCTCTTTCCTTTCTTTTATCCATTGCTCTTGCTCTAACTCTGTCTCTTTCTTGAAGGGGCCCTTTGCTGATTCCACACATGCTTGCTTATTCTAGTTTGGGAAACAAATGAACCAAATCATCAAATATATTTTACCACATGAGCTTCTTAATACTACTTCTTTCTTTTTCTACTCTAACACATGTCTACAACATACAACTTGTACCTCAGTCCCAAAGTTCCTTCCCAGAATCACATTCAACATTTATTTGACACGTATTTCAATTATGTCAGACACTATGTTATATAATCTGAGAAATATTGTTCTATCTTAATGTCTCCACATGTGAATTAATTATTGTTGTACCTGAGCAGGACCCTAGGGGGGCTGCCTGAGACAGACTCTTCCCCCATATCCTTTGCTGTAACTCCTCTTTGAAGTACCCAGATAATAGTATCTCATGCATATTTCCTGAGTTTTTCAAATGCTAAAAACCACCATCAAATGGAAGAAATTAACTACTTGATGATCATGAGCCCATAGTCCCCCAACATACTGGCGCCTAAGGACTGATGATGTCAACCGCCCTGTTACCTCAACATCAACCAATCAGAGAATTGTGCAGGAGCTGATCACATATCCTGGGATGCCCCTCCCTCACCTGGCCTTTAAAAATGCTTTGCTGACACCCTTTGGGAGTCCGGGTTTTTTCGGGGCATGAGCCACCTGTTCTTTTTGCAAGGCCCTGCTCCAAACTCGAATGTTTTCGTTTGTTTGGCCTCACTGTGCATCGGGCATACAAACTTGTGTTCACTAACATTATTTCCATTTTAGAGCTGAGGAAATTCAAGGTGGTTTAGTTTCTTGTGCAAATAATAGGGTTAATAAATAGCAATGCCAAGGTTTAAACCCAGGGTTTCTAATTCTAAATCTTTTCACTAATCTCTGAGATTATTTATGATTTTCTCATTTCTGTATCCAACAATCTTTTCTATTTTATTTTTGTTTTTATTATTAATGACAGCTTTTGAAATCATACTTTATGTAACTGCCTTTATTATGCTTTTCTTGACACATATAATCATATTAATTAATATGTGAGAAATTCACTGTAGGCAACATATTCCCATAATCACCCCTGATTCAATTTCCATTACAACATTTCAAGTCAATATTCTAAATACACATGTGCTTAATTTCAGGTCCTTTTTCCAAAGAAGTATTTTTTTTTCTCATTTTGGTAGTTTAGCATGTTGAATACATGAATACTGAATGATCATGGTGAAACTTATTGAATTCTAGGTTTAAATTAATCAAAATACTTAAATATGCACATTTAACACACTTCCAAATTATTGCACTTCTGCACCTTATTCACCGTGATTTCTTCTGAAATTACAAAATCACAGGTGGTATGTCTATGTTTGGCTTATTCCAATCATTTTCTTCAGGCATACAGGGTTTTATAAAACATTTCCTTCTACTAAAAAGGATATTAATTTTAAGCTGCCTCTTCAAAGTCATTCCCTAAGATTAAGATACTGTTTATGTTAACATTCCACTCTATCACTGCTTTAGTTTCACCAACATGCTTCCACATTTTGTCAATGCCATTGCTGTACTCTGAAATTCTGTCCCCAAATAGCATACTATCTATGAAGATATAAACAATATTGCTTTTTTAATTTCCAGGAAAAATAGTCAAACCTAAGTATACTTGAGAGAAAACTATAATTACTTCACATAATTAATTACTTTTCTACAACAGCAACTGTGGCAATTACTCATTCTAAGAAAGTCTAATCACATTACAGAAACTTGATCCAATTATTTAGCTCCTAACACAGGCAGGAATACTTTTACCATGTTGGTCTGTACTGAGACCTGTTTCATTGTGTCATATTCATGTGGTTTTTACCACGCTAGATCTTCCTAACTTTTGAAGTTAAACAGCCATGTGCCCAGATGTCAACTGCTGGTTGCTTATAGGTCCTCCAGCTTTAGAAAGTTTTCTTCTTCTTCTTCTCTTTTTTTTTTTTTTTAAGTATGTTAAATAAATTGGCTTGTAGATGTACTGCACAAATTGTGGAAAGTTCAAATTCTTCTACCTCCACTACCTGCTCTCTGCAATGTCTCTGAGAGCTCACTGGGAGTTTAATGTCTCTTATTACATCTTGTTCCCAAAGTTCTATTTCCCCCCAATTCCTAATTTTGTCCATGAACAGTTTGTTTTTCTTGTCTTCATCCTAAAATGACACAAACATAGAACAGAGAGATTTTTCCTTGACTTCTGCAAAATACCATTTACATAAAGTGCTTGTGTATGGTATATAGTCTTAAGTCATAGATTTGGGGCTGACAGTGGAGAAGGGATAGTAGTCTTAGGACTATCTCACTGGATAAATATTTTCTTCCAATTCTTGTCCTCTTGCTCTGTTGCTCCTCTCTGCCTTTTTCTTTTCTAAGTTGGTTACATGAAAAATTTTTAAAATGCCTCCCATTTTATAAAGCAGAATCATTCAGCTCTTTCTGTCTCTTAGGTTGGCCCATTTTAGCCAAGCTTTAAACACACTTTTTTTGAAAACCAAAATTGTCCATCAATGCATTTTGTGAACACATGGCATTTCTTTTGTTAAGAGAGAATTTTGCTACCAGTTTTTAAACTGATTGTTATTTTGTTTTATTCCCTCTATAGTTTTCCTTTAGCAAAATCTTTATATTACCTGAAAATGACTACTAACTTGAGACCATACACCTTCTCTCACTCACAGATTTTAAATTCTCTGAGTGGCATTTGAATAGAGATGAAGCATACCATCTAATAGAACTACACATATTATTACATAGACTGATTACAGAAATATTTGGCTCTTCATTGGTGTCAAATGGCATCAAATTGTGGGTTTTGCTCCCAGGTACCCTGTAACTGAATCTGGTTGCTCTTCTTTTCAGGGCACTAGCTCCCCATATTCCATTTAATCTGCTATTGAATTTCTGTCTCCTTTATGGGAGACAATCTTTCTGTCAGCCAATTCCCCTTCTACATTACTCTGTTTAGGTCCTCAGTATGTACATTTTTTCCAAAAAATGTTCATCCTCCCTGTGATATTAACAAATGGATGTGTGTTTTTGAGTTCTAGTCTACCTGAATACCTTGGGTGGAATAGAGCAGACTTCTACAGTTGCTTCACTCTCTAGTGTTAGAAGCACAATGTCAGAGGAATTATCAAACTTCTCCAGTTCTGAGCAACTATTTCTTAATAGCCAATGTAACCTTCTTATTTTTGATACTACCAAGTTTTTATATATGGTATAAATTTCATACATTGTTAACCTGAACTCTGATTGAACATCACTTACCTAGAAAAAGTTGATTAATGAGACTTCTGCAAATTACTAAACTGTTTATGATGATTCTATCTAGGTAACGAAGACATTTGATATTCCTAACATGTTACATGTCTAACACTTTATGATGCCCTGAATTTGAGTATTGGACTTTATTTTGTTTCCTTTTTAAAAGTTTTATCCCTTGTTAAGCAGATTTCTTAGAAGAGTGGCTCTTCCCCCAAACTTTAAAGAAACTTAGTCAACATGTGGGTAAGAATTACTATCAACCACATACAGTACGTTTTGTGAACAGGTACTATATGTATAAATGTCTAATACATGATGGAGACTCCAATAAGACACAAGGCATAGTCTTTGCCCTCTAGGTTCTTACATTATACGAGTAATGTTAACAGTAAGAATAAAAAAACAGATATTTCAAGCATTGTTCTAATTGCTTTAGATTGAGTACCTCATTAAATCTGTATAAGATGATAAGGCAAGGACTATGCATATTTCAGACTGGAGAACATGATGTAAAGAAAGTACCAAGGTTGAAATAGATTTAGTATATTTAAAGAGAAAATGAATAATTTGCTTTCATTGGAGTAGTTTTTATTTAAAGAAAGAATAAAATATATACTCAGAGGTTCCTTTTTTTTTTTTTTAAGAATCCTGGAGGTTTAAATTTTGGTCTATGTTTAAACACAGTATATAACATAACAACAATAATGGCCGTTGGTATTTTTCTTTTTTTAGAAAGTTCATGTAATATCTGAAACATTTGTATTAACATATTTCCATACAAATAACCCAAAGAAAATTTAGTATTAGTTGTTTTGTTTGTTTGTTTGTACTGCAGGTTCTTATCAGTCATCAATTTTATACACATCAGTGTATACATGTCAATCCCAATTGCCCAATTCAGCATACCACCATCCCCAACCCACTGCAATTTTCCCCCCTTCACGTCCATACGTCTGTTCTCTACATCTGTGTCTCAACCTCTGCCCTGCAAACTGGCTCATCTGTACCATTTTTCTAGATCCCACATACATGCGTTAATATACGATTTTTGTTTTTCTCTTTCTGACTTACTTCACTCTGTATGACAGTCTCTAGATATGTCCACGTCTCAATAAATGACTCAATTTCATTCCTTTTTATGGCTGAGTAATATTCCATTGTATATGTGTACCACATCGTCTTTATCTATTCGTCTGTTGATGGGCATTTAGGCTGCTTCCATGACCTGGGTATTGTAAATAGGGCTGCAACGAACATTGGGATGTATGTATCATTTTGAATTACCGTTTTCTCTGGGTATATGTCCAGTAGTGGGATTGCTGGATCATATGGTAATTCTATTTTTAGTTTTTTAAGGAACCTTCATATTGTTCTCCATAGTGGCTGTATCGATTTACATTCCCACCAACATTGCAAGATGGTTCCCTTTTTTCCACAACCTCTCCAGCATTTGTTGTTTGTAGATTTTCTGATGATGCCCATTCTAACTGGTGTGAGGTGATACCTCATTGTAGTTTTGATTTGCATTTCTCTAATAATTAGTGATGTTGAGCATCTTTTCATGTGCTTCTTGACAATCTGTATGTCTTCCTTGGAGAAATGTCTATTTAGGTCTTCTGCCCATTTTTGGATTGGGTTTTTTGTTTCTTTAATATTGAGCTGCATGAGCTGTTTATATATTTTGGAGATTAATCCTTTGTCCATTGATTTGTTTGCAAATATTATCTCCCATTCTGAGGGTTGTCTTTTCGTCTTGTTTATGGTTTCCTTTGCTGTGCAGAAGCTTTGAAGTTTCATTAGGTCCCATTTGTTTATTTTTGTTTTTATTTCCATTACTTTAGGAGGTGGATCAAAAAGATCTTGCTGTGATTTATGTCAAAGAGTTTTCCTCTAAGAGTTTTATAGTGTCCAGTCTTACATTTAGGTCTCGAAACCATCTTGAGTTTATTTTTGTGTATGGTGTTAGGGAGTATTCTAATTTCATTCTTTTACATGTAGCTGTCCAGTTTTCCCAGCACCACTTATTGAAGAGACTGTCTTTTCTCCATTGTATATCTTTGCCTCCTTTGTCATAGATTAGTTGACCATAGGTTCATGGGTTTATCTCTGGGCTTTCTATCTTGTTCCATTCATCTATGTTTCTGTTTTTGTGCCAGTACCATATTGTCTTGATTACTGTAGCTTTCTAGTATAACCTGAAGTCAGGGAGTCTGATTCCTCCAGCTCTGTTTTTTTCCCTTAAGACTGCTTTTTCTATTCGGGGTCTCTTTTGTCTCCATACAAATTTGAAGATGATTTGTTCTAGTTCCATAAAAAATGCCATTGGTAATTTGATAGGGGTTGCATTGAATCTGTAGATTGCTTTGGGTAGTATAGTAATTTTCACAATATTGATTCTTCCTATCCAAGAATATGGTATATCTCTCCATCTGTTGGTATCATCTTTAATTTCTTTCATCAGTGTCTTATAGTTTTCTGCATACAGGTCTTTTGTCTCCCAAGGTAAATCTATTCCTAGGTATTTTATTCTTTTTGTTGCAATGGTAAATGGGAATGTTTCCATAATTTCTCTTTCAGATTTTTTATCATTAGTGTATAGGAATACAAGAGATTTCTGTGCATTAATTTTGTATCCTGCTACTTTACCAGATTCACTGATTAGCTCTAGTAGTTTTCTGGTGGCATCTTTAGGATTCTCTATGTACAGTATCATGTCATCTACAAACAGTGACAGTTTTACTTCTTCTTTTCCAATTTGTATTACTTTTATTTCTTTTTCTTCTCTGATTGCCATGGCTAGGACTTCCAAAACTATGTTGAATAATAGTTGTGAGAGTGGACATCTTTGTCTCATTCCTGATCTTAGAGGAAATGCGTTCAGTTTTTCACCATTGAGAATGATGTTTGCTGTGGGTTTGTCGTATATGGCCTTTGTTATGTTGAGGTAGGTTCCCTCTATGCCCACTTTCTGGAGAGCTTTTATCATAAACAGGTGTTGAATTTTGTCAAAAGCTTTTTCTTCATCTATTGAGATGATCATATAGTTTTTCTGCTTCAATTTGTTAATATGGTGTATCACATTGATTGATTTGCCTACATTGAAGAATCCTTGCATCCCTGGGATAAATCCCACTTGATCATGGTGTATGATCCTTTTAATGTGTTGTTGGATTCTGTTTGCTAGTATTTTCTTGAGGATTTTTACATCCGTATTCATCCGTGATATTGGTCTGTAATTTTCTTTTCTTTTTTTTTTTTTTTTTTTGTAGTATCTTTGTCTGGTTTTGGTATCAGGGTGATGGTGGCCTCATAAAATGAGTTTGGGAGTTTTCCTTCCTCTGCAGTTTTTTGGAAGAGTTTGAGAAGGATGTGTGTTAGCTCTTCTCTAAATGTTTGATAGAATTCACCTGTGAAGCCATCTGGTCCTGGACTTTTGTTTGTTGGAATATTTTTAATCACAGTTTCAATTTCATTTCTTGTGATTGGTCTGTTCATATTTTCTATTTCTTCCTGGTTCAGTCTTGGAAGGTTATACCTTTATAAGAATGTGTCCATTTCTTCCAGGTTGTCCATTTTATTGGCATAGAGTTGCTTGTAGTAGTCTCTTAGGATGCTTTGTATTTCTGCAGTGTCTGTTGTAACTTCTTTTTCATTTCTAATTTTATTGATTTGAGTCCTCTCCCTCTTTTTCTTGATGAGTCTGGCTAATGGTTTATCAATTTTGTTTATCTTCTCAAAGAACCAGCTTCTAGTTTTATTGATATTTGCTATTGTTTTCTTTGTTTCTATTTCATTTATTTCTGCTCTGATCTTTATGATTTCTTTCCTTCTGCTAACTTCGGGTTTTGTTTTTTTCTTCTTTCTCTAGTTCTTTTAGGTGTAAGGTTAGTTTACTTGAGATTTTTCTTGCTTCTTGAGGTAGGCTTGTATAGCTATAAACTACCCTCTTACAACTGCTTTTGCTGCATCCCATAGGTTTTGGATCATCGTGTTTTCATTGGCACTTGTCTCTAGGTATTTTTGTGATTTCCTCCTTGATTTCTTCAGTGAGCTCTTGGTTTTTTAGTAATGTATTGTTTAGCTTCCATGTGTTTGTGTTTTATATGGTTTTTTTCCCCTGTAATTCATTTCTAATCTCATAGCATTGTGGTCAGAAAAGCTGCTTGATATGATTTCAATTTTCTTAAATCTACTGAGGATTGATTTGTGACCCAAGATGTGATCTGTTCTGGGAATGTTCCATGCGCACTTGAGAAGAAAGTGTAATCTGCTGTTTTTGGATGGAATGTCCTATAAATATCAATTAAATCTATCTGGTCTATTATGTCATTTAAAGCTTCTGTTTCCTTATTTATTTGCATTTTGGATGATCTGTCCATTGGTGTAAATGAGGTGTTAAAGTCCCCAACTATTATTGTGTTATTGTTGATTTCCTCTTTTATAGCTGTTAGCAGTTGCCTTATGTATTGAGGTGCTCCTATCTTGGGTGCATATATATTTATAATTGTTATATCTTCTTCTTGGATTGAGCCCTTGATCATTATGTAGTGTCCTTCCTTGTCTCTTGTAACATTCTTTATTTTAAAGTCTATTTATCTGATATGAGTATAGATACACCAGCTTTCTTTTGATTTCCATTTGCATGGAATATCTTTTTCCATCCCCTCACTTTCAGTCTGTATGTGTTCCTAGGTCTGAAGTGGGTCTCTTGTAGACAGCGTATATATGGGTCTTGTTTTTGTATCCATTCAGCAAGCCTGTGCCTTTTGGTTGGAGCATTTAATCCATTCACGTTTATGGTAATTATCAAGATGTATGTTCCTATGACCATTTTCTTAATTGTTTTGGGTTTGTTTTTGTAGGTCCTTTACTTCTCTTTTGTTTCCCACCTAGAGAAGTTCCTTTAGCATTTGTTGTAGAGCTGGTTTGGTGGTACTGAATTCTCTTACCTTTTGCTTGTCTGTAAAGCTTTTGATTTCTCCATCGAATCTAAATGAGATCCTTGCTGGATAGAGTAATCTTGGTTGTAGGTTATTCCCTTTCATCACTTTAAGTATCTCATGCCACTCCTTTCTGGCTTGTATTCTTCTGAGAAATCAGCTGTTAACCTTATGGGAGTTCCCTTGTATGTTATTTGTTGTTTATTCCCTTGCTGCTTTCAATAATTTTTCTTTGTCTTTGATTTTTAACAATTTGATTACTTTGTGTCTCAGTGTGTTTCTCCTTGGGTTTATCCTGTATGGACTCTTTGCACTTCCTGTACTTGGGTAGCTATTTCCTTTCCCATATTAGGGAAGTTTTTGACTATAATCTCTTCAAATATTTTCTCTGGTCCTTTCTCTCTCTCTTTTTTATTTAAAGAAAGAATAAAATATATACTGAGAGGTTCTTAGGGCCCTTAGCCATTATGTTGAGAAACTTAAGATTAATCATCTCACTGATGTTTATTTTACATCTGATCGAGTTTAAAGGTTGATGATGATGTAGCCAAGACTCAGTCAGCAGATTTTAGGATGGGATGAAAGAACAAAGTACTGATGGCACAGAAACCAGATAGAAATGAGCAGATTCAACCTGAAGTGATTTGGGCCTGGACTTAATTAAATGAATGAAAATAGAAAGGATGAGATAAGTGATGTGAGATATTATAACAGAAGAAATAAACTAACTTGATAACTGACTGAATTCAGAAGGATGAAATGATGAACAACTAATTTTTCAATCACATCTTGTGTTTCCATTGTCATTCACCTGCTTCATCTTGGAAATCTTAAATTCCAATAACTCACTTAATATATCAGTAGTTCATATGTGATACAGGGAAAATTCCTTATCATGGATTACAAGGTTCTTCAGACATGATCTTCATGATCTTGCACATGATTACTTCTCCAGACTTTACTACTCACAATTTAATGAACAGATATGTCTGAGCGTCTACAATGCTTTCAACTTTGTAGTAGGGTAGTTGTTTTCAAACATTTTGCTTTTATTTACTTGCAATTTGAAAAATTATTGAGGTTTTCAAAGAATGTTTCTTTAGGTGAGATATATTATCTATACTTTTAGTATATTAGAAATCAAAATTGAGAAATTTTTAAAATATGTATTAATATATTTAAAAATAACTACAATAAACCTACAATGAAATTTGCTGTTTGCAGCAATTACTGTCAGTTATTCTCCCTTGAAGTGGCAGACCTACTTAGTCCATTTTTTTTTTTTAACATCTTTATTGGAGTAAAATTGCTTTACCATGGTGTGTTAATTTCTGCTTTATAACAAAGTGAATCAGCTATATATATACATATATCCCCATACCTCTTGCATCTCCATCCCTCCCACCCTCCCTATCCGACCCCTATAGGTGGTCACAAAGCACTGAGCTGATCTCCCTGTGCTATGTGGCTGCTTCTCACTAGCTGTTGGTTTTACATTTGGTAGTGTATATATGTCCACGTAACTCTCTCACTTTGTCCCAGCTTGCTCTTCCCCTTCCCTCTGTCCTCAAGTCCATTCTCTAGTAGGTCTGTGTCATTATTCCTGTCTTGCCCCTTAGGTTCTTGATGACCTTTTTTTTTTTTTTTTAATTCCATATATATGTGTTAGCATACGGTATTTGTCTTTCTCTTTCTGACTTACTTCACTATCTATGACAGACTCTAGGTCTATCCACCTCACTACAAATAACTCAGTTTCATTTCTTTTTATGGCGGAGTAATATTTCATTGTATATATGTGCCACATCTTCTTTACTCATTCATCTGTCGATGGACACTTAGCTTGCTTCCATGTCCTGGCTATTGTAAATAGAGCTACAATGAACATTGTGGTGCATAACTCTTTTTGAATTATGGTTTTCTCAGGGTATATGCCCAGTACTGAGATTTCTGTGTCATATGGTAGTTCCATTTGTAGTTTTTTAAGGAACCTCCTGACTGTTCTCCATAGTGGCTGTATCAATTTACATTCCCACCAACAGTGCAAGAGGGTTTCCTTTTCTCCACACCCTCTCCAGCATTTACTGTTTTTAGATTTTTTAATCATGGCCATTCTGACTGATGTGAGGTGATACCTCATTGTAGTTTTGATTTGCATTTCTCTAATGATTAATGATGTTGAGCATTCTTTCATGTGTTTTTGACAATCTGTATATCTTCTTTCGAGAAATGTCTATTTAGGTCTTCTTCCCATTTTTGGATTGGGTTGTTTGTTTGTTTTGATACTGAGCTGCATGAGATGCTTGTAAATTTTGGAGATTAATCCTTTGTTAGTTGCTTCATTTGCAAATATTTTCTCCCATTCTGAGGGTTGTCTTTTCATCTTGTTTATGGCTTCCTTTGTTGTGCAAAAGAGTTTGAGTTTCATTAGGTCCCATTTGTTTACATTTGTTTGTATTTCCATTTCTCTAGGAGGTGGGTCAAAAAGGATCTTGCTGTGATTTATGTCATTGAGTGTTCTGCCTATGTTTTCCTCTAAGAGTTCTATAGTGTCTGGACTTACATTTAGGCCTTTAATCCATTTTTAGTTTATTTTGGTGCCTGGTGTTAGGAAGTGTTCTAATTTCATTCTTTTAGATGTAGCTGTCCAGTTTTCCCCAGCACCACTTACTGAAGTGGCTGTCTTTTCTACATTGTATTTTCTTTCCTCCTTTATCAAAACTACGTGACAATATGTGCATGGGTTTATCTCTGGGCTTTCTGTCCTGTCCCATTGATCTATATTTCTGTTTCTGTGCCAGTATCATCCTGTCTTGATTACTGTAGCTCTGTAGTATAGTCTGAAAGCCAGGAGCCTGATTCCTCCAGCTCCGTTTTTCTTTCTCAAGATTGCTTTGGCTATTCGGGGTTTTTTGTGTTTCCATACAAATAGTGAAATTTTTAGTTCTAGTTCTGTGAAAAATGCCAATAGTAGTTCGATAGGGATTGTATTGAATCTATAGATTGCTTTGGGCAGTATAGTCATTTTCACAATGTTGATTCTTCCAATCTAAGGACATGGTATATCTCTCCATCAGTTTGTATCATCTTTAATTTCTTTCATCAGTGCCTTATTATTTTCTGCATACAGGTCTTCTGTCTCCTTAGGTAAGTTTATTCCCAGGTATTTTATTGTTTTGGTTGCAATGGTAAATGGGAGTGTTTCCTTAATTTCTCTTTCAGATTTTTCATCATTAGTGTATAGGAATGCAAGAGTTTCTGTGCATTAATTTTGTATCCTGCTACTTTACCAAATTCATTGATTAGCTCTAGTAGTTTTCTGGTAGCATCTTTAGGATTCTCTACTTATAGGACATGTCAAACAATGTAAAGCTGCAAACAATGACAGCTTTACTTCTTCTTTTATGATTTGGATTCCTTTCATTTCTTTGTCTTCTCTGATTGCTGTGGCTAAAACTTCCAAAACAATTTTGAATAACAGTGGTGAGAGTGGACAACCTTGCATTGTTCCCGATCTTAGTGGAAATTGTTTCAGTTTTTCACCTTTGAGGACAAAGTTGGCTCTGGGTTTGTCATATATGGCCTTTATTATGTTAAGGTAATATCCCTCTATGCCTACTTTTTGGAAGGTTTTTATCCATGGGTGTTGAATATTGTCAAAAGCTTTTTCTGCATCTATTGAGATGATCATAGGGTTTTTATTCTTCAATTTGTTAATATGGTGTATCACATGGATTGATTTGCATATATTGAAGAATCCTTGCATTCCTGAGATAAATCCCACTTGGTCATGGTGCATGATCCTTTTAATGTGCTGTTGGATTCTGCTTGCTAGTATATTCTTGAGAATTTTTGCATCTATGTTCATCAGTGGTATTGGCTTGTGATTTTCTTTCTTTGTGACATCTTTGTCTGGTTTTGGTATCAGGGTGATGGTGGCCTAGTAGAATGAGTTTGGGAGTGTTCTCCTCTATGCTATATTTTGGAAGAGTTTGAGGACGATAGGTGTTAGCTCTCTAAATGTTTGATAGAATTCTCCTGTGAAGCCATCTGGTCCTGGGCTTCTGTTTGTTGGCAGATTGTTAATCACAGTTTCAATTTCAGTGCTTGTGACTGGTTGCTTTATATTTTCTATTTCTTCCTGGTTCAGTCTCAGAAGGTTGTGCTTTTCTAGGAATTTGTCCATTTCTTCCAGGATTTCCATTTTATTGGCATATAGTTGCTCGTAGTAATCACTCATGATACTTTGTATTTCTGCACTGTCAGTTGTGACTTCTCCTTTTTCTTTTCTAATTCTATTGATTTGAGTCTTCTCCCTTTTTTTTCTTGAAGAGTCTGGCTAATGGTTTATCAATTTTGTTTATTTTCTCAAAGAATCAGCATTTAGTTTTATCGATCGTTGCTATTGTTTCCTTCATTCTTTTTTCATTTTTTTCTGATCTGATCTTTATGATTCCTTTTCTTCTGCTAACTTTGGTCGGGGTTTTATTGTTGTTGTTCTTCACTCTCTAATTGCTTTAGGTGTAAGGTTAGGTTGTTATTAGAGATGTTTCTTGTTCCTTATTGTAGGATTGTATTACTATAAATTTCCCTCTTAGAACTGCTTTTGCTGCATCCCGTAGGTTTTGGGTCATTGTGTTTTCATTGTCATTTGTTTCTAGGTATTTTTTGATTTCCTCGGTGATCTCTTTGTTATTAAGTAGTGTATTGTTTAGCCTCCATGTGTTTGTATTTTTTACAGATTTTTTTCCTGTAATTGATATCTTGTCTCATAGCGGTGTGGTCAGAAAAGGTACTTGATATGATTTCAGTGCCCTTAAATTCCCCAAGGCTTGATTTGTGACCCAAGATATGATCTGTCCTGGAGAATGTTCCATGAGCACTTGAGAAGAAAGTGTATTCTGTTGTTTTTGGATGGAATGTCCTATATATATCAAGTAAGTGCATCGTGTTTAATGTATCTTTTAAAGCTTGTGCTTCCTTATTTATTTATTTATTTATTTCTAGAAACCTTTTTTATTGATTATTCTCTCCATGTACGTTTTAGTCAGTTGTGTTGCTCTCGATCAACAAACCCATTATAAACCTAATTTTCTAATGGAGGAAGAGGTGAAAGATACTTATCACCTTCTGTGGAATCTATACACTTGAGATGAAAAAGAAATAGCAATATAGGAAATTTTGGATGATCAATCCACTGGTGAAAGTGGAGTAAAATCATCCCCTACTATGATTGTGTTACTGTCAATTTCCCCTTTTATGGCTGTTAGTATTTGCCTTATGTATTGAGGTGCTCTTATTTTGGGTGCATAAATATTTACCATTTTTATATATTCTCTTGGATTGATCCCTTGATTATTATGTAGTGTCCTTCTTTGTCTCTTGTAACACTCTATATTTTAAAGTCTATTTTGCCTAATATGGGAATTGCTACTCCAGCTTTCTTTTGGTTTCCATTTGCATGGAATATCTTTTTCCATACCCTCACTTTAAGTCTGTATGTGTCCCTAGGTCTGAAGTGGGTCTCTTATAGACAGCATATATATCTGTCTTGTTTTTGTATCCATTCAGCCAGTCTATGTCTTTTGGTTGGAGCATTTAATCCATTTACATTTAAGGTAATTATCAATATGTATGTTCCTATGACCATTTTCTTAATTGTTTTGGGTTTGTTATTGTAGGTCTTTTCTTCCTCTTGTGTTTCCTGCCTAGAGAAGTTCCTTTAGCATTTGTTGTAAAGCTGGTTTGGTGGTGCTGAATTCTCTTAGCTTTTGCTAGTCTGTAAAGGTTTTAATTTCTCCATCGAATCTGAATGAGATCCTTGCTGGGGAGAGTAATCTTGCTTGTAGGTTTTTTCCCTGTCATCACTTTAAAAATTTCCTGCCACTCCCTTCTGGCTTGCAGAGTTTCTGCTGATAGATCAGCTGTAAACCTTATGGGGATTCCCTTTTATGTTACTTGTTCATTTTCCCTTGCTGCTTTTAATAATTTTTCTTTACATTTAATTTTTGATAGTTTTCTTGGCATGTTTCTCCTTGGACTCTCTGTACTTCCTGGACTTGATTAACTATTTCCTTTCCCATATTAGGGAAGTTTTCAACTAATCTCTTCAAATATTTTCTCAGTTCCTTTCTTTTTCTCTTCTTTTTCTAGGGCCCCTATAATTCGAATGTTGGTGCATTTAATATTGTACCAGAGGTCTCTGAGACTGTCCTCTATTCTTTTCATTCTTTTTTCTTTATTCTGCTCTGCAGCAGTTATTTCCACTATTTTATCTTCCTGGTCACTTATCCATTCTTCTGCCTCAGTTATTCTGCTATTGATTCCTTCTAGAGAATTTTTAATTTCATTTATTGTGTTGTTCATCATTGTTTGTTTGCTCTTTAGTTCCTCTAGGTTCTTGTTAAACGTTTCTTTTATATTCTCCATTCTATTTCCAAGATTCTGGATCATGTTTTCTATCATTATTATGAATTCTTTTTTAGCTAGACTGCCTATTTCCTCTTCATTTGTTTGGTCTGGTGGGTTTTTACCTTGCTTTTTCATCTGCTGTGTGTTTCTCTGTCTTCTCATTTTGCTTAACTTATTGTGTTTAGGGTTTCCTTTTCACAGGCTGCATGTTCGTAGTTCCCATTGTTTTTGGTGTCTGCCCCCAGTGAAGAAGGTTGGTTCAGTGGGTTTTGTAGGTTTCCTGCTGGAGGGGACTAGTGCCTGTTTTCTGGTGTATGAGTCTAGATCTTGTCTTTCTGGTGGGCAGGTCTGTGTCCAGTGGTGTTTTTTGGGGTGGTGTGACCTTATTATGATTTTAGGCAGCCTTTATCCTAGTGGGTGGGGTTGTATTCCTGTCTTGCTAGTTGTTTGGTATACGGTGTCCTGAACCTTAGCTTGCTGGTAGTTGAGTAGAGCTGGGTCTTGGCATTGAGATGGAGATCTTTGGGAGATTTTCACCATTTGATAGTACATGGAGCTGGGAGGTCTCTGGTGGGCAAATGTCCTGAATTTGGCTCTCCCACCTCAAAGGCACAGGCCTGATGCCCAGCTGGAGCACCAAGACCCTGTCATCCACACAGCTAAGAATAAAAGGGAGAAAAAAAGAAAGAAAGAAAGAAAGAAAGAAAGAAAGAGAAAATAAACCTGTTAAAATAAAAAATACAAAATAATTATTAAAAATAAAAAAAAAATTAAGTAATTTTAAAAAAAAGAAAGAGAGAAACCAAACCAAAAAACAAATCCACCAATGATAACAAACACTAAAAACTATACAAGAAAAAAAAAAAAAGGACAGACAGAACCCTAGAACAAGTGGTAAAAGCAAAGCTATACAGAAAAAAGTCACACACAGAAGCATACATATACACACTCAGAAAAAGAGAAAAGGGAAAATATATATATTGTTGCTCCCAAAGTCAACTGCCTCATTTTGGGATGACTCGTTGTCTTTTCAGCTATTCCCAAGATGCAGGGTACATCAAATTGATTGTGGTGATTTAATCTGCTGCTCCTGAGGTTGCTGGGAGAGGTTTCTCTTTCTCTTCTTTGTTTGCACAACTCCTGGGGTTCAGCTTTGGATTTGCCCTGGCCTGTGCATGTAGGTCACATGAGAGTGTCTGTTCTTTGTTCAGACAGTACGGGGTTAAAGGAATAGCTGATTAGGGGTCTCTGGCTCACTCAAGATGGGGGGAGGGAAGGGTACAGATGCAGGGTGAGCCTGTGGTGGCAGTGGCCAGCCTGATGTTGCAACAGCCTGAGCCACACCATGTGTTCTCCCAGGGAAGTTGTCCCTGGATCACAGGACCATGGCAGTGGTGGGCTGCACAGGTTCCCAGGAGGGGAGGTGTGGATAGTGACCTGTGCTCGCACACAGGCTTCTTGGTGGCTGCAGCAGCAGCCTTAGTGTCTCATGCCCATCTCTGGGGTCCGCGCTGATGGCCACAGCTCGCACCCATCTTTGGAACTCGTTTAGGCCGTGCTTTTAATCCCCTCTCCTTGCACACCACAAAACAAAGAGGCAAAAACAAGTCTCTTGCCTGTTTGGCAGTTCCAGACCTTTTCCTGGACATATTACTGGCTCGCTGTAGCGTACTAGCCCCCTTCAGGCTGTGTTCACGCAGGCAACCCCAGTCCTCTCCCTGGAATCTGACCTCTGAAACCAAAGCCTCAGCTCCCCGCCCCCACCTGCCCCAGCGGTTGAGCAGACAAGCCTCTGGGGCTGGTGAGTGCTGGTCAGCTCTGACGCTCTGTGTCGGAATCTCTCTGCTTTGTCCTCCGCATCCCTGTTGCTGTGCTCTCCTCCGTGGCTCTGAAGATTCCCCCCTCTGCCACCTGCAGTCTCCATCCGCGAAGGGGTTTCCTAATGTTTGGAAACCTTTCCTCCTTCACAGCTCCCTCCCACTGGTGCAGGTCCCATCCCTATTCTTTTGCCTCTCTTGTTTCATTTTTCTTTTACCCTACCCAGGTATGTGGGGAGTTTCTTGCCTTTTGGGAGGTCTGAGGTCTTCTGCCAGTGTTCAGTGGGTGTTCTGTAGGAGTTGTTCCACATGTAGATGTATTTCTGATGCATTTGTGGGGAGGAATTTGATCTCCACGTCTTATTCTTCTGCCATTTTGAAGGTCTCCCTACTTACTTCATTTTAAAGAAAATATCTGCCAAGCATACAAGCTTGAATAACAGTTCATAACTTCTGCACATTAAGCTAGTAAAAAAAAAATCTATTTTTTCTTAATTCCATGCTTTCTCTAAGCATTAAGATTAATCACTTGTAGATATTCAAGTCATACACTCTCAATTTATTTTCCTTACTGTGAAGCGTCCATTTAGAGCATATGGCTGTGGAATATGAGTGTTTGGGGGGGAATGGAGGCAATTGTGCACCAAAGGATAAAAGCAGAGAGAGCTAGGGTTCTCTGTGCAAAATGTTAGTACCTTTCTCTCTGCTTTAATATACTAATCCTTCCACTCATTCAAATACACTCAACACCTCACCGTCCACTTAAGCCCTGTCTTTTCCTGAAGTTTTTTGGTGTGAATTAATAAATGTGCCAGGAGAGGGTCTCCAGAAGATCTCTAATGCAGCTGTGATTAATATTAGGAATGCTTTATACCATTTTTCTTTTTCTTAGTTCATCTCCTGTCACATGGCATTGACTAGAATCCATTGAGATGGGTCAAGCCCAGCCACCTCACCAGGATCAACTTCTATCCCCCAGGAAGTTCACAAACTTTTGTCCTTCCAAATGCTAGTAGTTAGTGCATCCTCTTTGACCTTTGCATCTCATTCAGCCTTCAAGGGTAACTCTTACCAACTTCATGACTTTAAGCAACAGGAGTTAGTTTCTATACTCTGACTACCATATCACCCACATTCAAAGTCTAGGGAAAGTACCTCTGGCTTTCCGAAGATTTTTCTAGCATGTTCAGCTCCATTCCTCTCTTTGTAAGGGACATCTGAGTTTCTGTAGCTTAGCAAGTATTTAGTGGTGGCGTGAGAGACAGGTCTCTTCTATTGCAGACACTCTCATTGCCACAAAGAGTTCCCCTGGAGCCTTCTCTCTTGGCTTGAGAAAAATATCTTCTTTCTTTCCCCTTAGTGATGGGAAGAGAAAACTCACTCCACTTCTGTCAGATTTAAGTAGTCTGATGATTTTTTAACTTCTTTTAACTTTTCTTAAATTTCTTATTGTCTGATTGTTTAGGCAGAACTGTATTTTGCATCTTCTAGTAAATAACACACCCATGTGTCTAGCAACATTTCTTTCAAATATTGGGACACAATATCTATTCTCAAATTTGAGGCTGTAGTAGAAGTTCTGAGATTGGAAAACAGTATTAGAATATAGAAGGAGATTTAAAATAATATAGCCTAAGACGCTGTGCCACAAAGAAAGAAATAAGGAAATTCACAATTTGTGGCAAAGTTTAAATTAGTACATGGCCCTCCTAATTCTAGTCTATTTCCCACTGAATGCACTATTCTGCATTCTGGAGGGAATCATTCTGAAAACTTATAGGAAACTTTATTTAAAACAAGGTTCTGACCAAACAGAATAGCTTCATAGAATGGAATCATCTGAGTTCATAAAAAGACCATTTTTATAATCAGACCTATTTTATTGCTCTAAAAAAATAAATTCTCCTGGAATGGAACCTGAAACAGATTAGGTTCTTGCCAATTTATGCTACATGAGATTCTAGTGCATTATTTTTCCCCAATTCATTGCATTTATTTGACAATAACAACTGTTTGTTTCTTAAATTCAATATTACATCATAGTTTGCTATCTTTAATTTCAAACTAATCTCTTTTTTGGTCTTTATTTCTATTGTTGTCTCCACTCTTCTCCCACATGCTGGCTCAAAATAGCAGACTGGAGGATCTTTTATTTTCTCCTCTCTTATCCCCTATGTCCAGCAAGTGTCAACTCCACTGGATGTATCCATATATTGTTTCTAAACTCCAACCTATTCTTTCCATTCCCAGTTCTTCTACCTATAACTATTCATCATTCTCTCTTTTGGTATTCCTCTATTATTAAACATCCTCTGTTATTAAAAACATGATAAAATAAAATTAAAAACTTGTAACTATTCCTTAAAGTCCAACTTTCAGAATCATAGATTTAAGGATTAGAGGAAAAATTGATATCATCTGATCGAGCAAGCCCTTTGATGCTAAAATTATCTTTATATAATAATCATTCAGCTCATGCTTGAGAACTGACAGACTCTCTTGAGATACAGTCGATTCTACCACAGACAGACACTGGTTGCTTAGAGTGATCTTTTTAGACAAATTAATTGTACCTCTCATCTTACTGTACTTTGACTGGTTTGGCCCTTTGGATTTCTTCAGAATAAGTGTAAGCTGCTTATATATAACAAACTTTTAGCTACTTAAAAATAACAGTTGTTAGTTAGACCTTTAAAAAAATCTGTCTTTTGAGCTGAGATTCTGGCTTATTTGCCATGTGACAATTCTTTCTTGCTATGGGAAATAATAAGCTGATGCATTTCACCAAGATATCAGGATACTGAAAATGATATTTATATATGATACATTAAGGAGAAAAAAAAAGGTTATTTTTTTCAGTCTTTGCATCTTGTTTTATGCCATGAACAATTATACTTGTTTACTAGACAATATACAAAGGCCAACTCTCAACATCCCAAATACAGAAGATAATCTGCAATTGAAAGTCATTACTGTTAATCTGGATATAATAGATGCAGGTCAAATCATTCTGTAAATCATGACCAGATTCTGTAAATCATTCTGTAATATAGACCAGGGTCTATACCCAGAGTTCAACTACAAAAAAACTTTTGCCTGCCTCTCCTAAGACACTTGTATATTGGAGTTCTGAATATTTTACTCATTAGCTTACAAAAGTATCCACTAATTAATTCAGGGAAGACCTTGCAAAAAGAAGGAAGTTTCCCCTGAATCTGGTCAAAATTTACCTTAAACATTAGCTGAATCTTTAATTTAGTTCTCATTTTTAAAATTTCTTTTATCTTTTCTATTATAGTATGGTTTCAAATTTTTCCTCATCACTTGTTTTCCCTCCACTGAACACATTCTTATTTATCCGTGTTTCCATAATATGATCTAGCCTAGAACTGAACATAATACTACAGTCATTGTTAGCAAACAGATGCAAAGTAGATCTAACCTCTCCCTTATTCTAGACATTGTTAATACAGCTGAAGATCATGCTAACTCCTGTTTGGTAAGCACATACCACTGCTGACTTCTAATGAAATCAATAAATATCCATTGAATACTTGCAGTTCTAAATCCTCATTGCTGTCTTCTTTCTTCCAGACTTTTGCAGTAGTAACTTACCTATTCTCCTTGCCTACATTCTCTCCCAAGCTCTAAAATCTATTTTTTGTAAAGAACCTAGCACAATCTTTTAACATGTTATCAAGTTACATCTCTCCTCTGCTTAAAATATGATCTGGTCATTGCCTCTCTATTTTCCCTTACCACTTTTCTTGTCATATACTCTCTTCATCCATATTGGTTTCCTGTTTTCTTCTGTATTGGTTCTTTTTCAAACACAGTAAGTCTGTTTCCTCTTGATGACTTGACACTGTGGCTGAAACACTTTCTCCCAGATATTCACCTGGTTTCCTTTTCCACTTTTATTAGGTCTTTCCTTGGAGACCTACTCAGAGTGACCTTTCTTGATCACCTTGTGTAAAGTTACATCTTGCTACCCCATCTCCATACACATCACTTACTATCCCTTTACTCAACTTAATTTCTTTATAAGAATTATCCTTTTTAGGTCTTGTGTTATTTCATTTCTTGCTAAGTTGTCTCTCTTCTCTCCTAGAAAGTGAGTTCCTTAAGGGCACAAATTTTGTCTGTCTTATTCACTGCTATATCCTTGATGAACAGAGCAATATATAGTAGGCACTGAATTAGTATTTGTTAAATTAACAAACAAATAAATTGGACTGAAAGATATTTGGAATTTATTAGGCCACTGGAACTGAGAATGAGATTATTTTTTTTTAATTCCTTTTATCTCTGTAATCTCTATCCCCAGTAAACAACATCTTTGACACATTATATATGCCATGACCACTTGGAATTTTTTATCCACAGCTATGATTTTTTTTTATAAGACAGACCAAACCATAAATAAAACAATGCTGCACCAAAAGTTCTACTGAATCCTATTAAAAAAAAACAAAAACAAACAAACAAAAAAAACAGTTACTATCTTCAGAGTTATACTGAAACAAATATGGATCCAGGGCCCAATTTGGAATAGCTCTTCCTCAATTTAGGCATTAAACAAAGACAGCTCTATGTCAGCAAAGAAATTATCAGCTAGTACATCTCTCTGAATCACTATAAAAGAGCAAATAAAGAGTATATAAGCCAAGTGTCCTCTTGGGGAACTTTAGAACCTCTTGAAGCAAAATCTGCCAGAATATATGTTGAGCAGAAATGGGTGACATGAGGACAGAGAAGCCTGATCAAATGCACTAATAATTTTAAAAATTTACCTAATTTATTTTTCTTTGTTTATTTTTTCATTTCTTTTTCCTCTTTATTTCTTTCAAATTTTTACTGGCTATTTTCACAGTCCTCTAAACTAACCTAAGGATAATTGCTACTTCTTTAACTCAAGACTTCAGAATGTCCAAATGAGGCTCAGCATAGTTCTTGGTATTGAAAACATATCAGAACTTTTGTTTGCCGGGAGGTTTTTGTTCTGTTTTTTTTTGTTTTGTTTTAATTACAAATTCAATTTCACTACTAATGATTAGGCTGTTAAGAATGTCTATTTCTTCCTGATTCAGTCTTGGCAGGTTGCATGTTTCTAGAATTTTGTCCATTTTTTCTAGGTTTTCCAATTTGTTGGTGTATAACTGTTCATAATGTTCTCTTCTGATTTTTTTTGTATCTCTGAGGTATCAGTTGTTATTTCTCCTCTTTCATTTCTTATTTTGTTTACTTGGGTCCTTTCTCTTTTATTCTTGATGAACCTGGCTAAACATTTATCAATTATGTTTATCATTTCAAAAAAACAGTACTTGGTTTCATTAATCTTTTCTGTTGTTTTTTGGTCTCTATTTATTTCCTTTCTTATCTTTATTATTTCCTTCTTTCTGCTGACTTTGGGCTTTGAGCTTCTTTTTCTAATTCCTTTAGATGATGTGTTAGGTTGTTTATTTGAGATATTTCCTGTTTCTTGATGTAGGCCTATACTGCTATAAATTTCCTTATTAGAAGTTCCCATATGTTTTTGTTGCATCCCAAAGACTTTGGAAAGTTGTGTTTCAGTTTTCATTGTCTCCAGGTGTTTTATGATTTCTTCTTTGATTTCTTCATTGACCCATTGATTTTTTAATAACATGTTGCTTAGTCCCCACATGTACTACAAAGCTACAATAATCAAAACAGCATGGTACTGTCTCAAATATAGACACATAGATCAATGAAATAGTATAGAGAGCCCTGAAATAAACCCACACACATTTATGGTCAAATAATCGATGACAAAGGAAGCAAGAATATGCAATGGAGAAAAGATAGACTCTTAAATAACTGATGCTGGGAAAACTGGACAGCTTCATGTTAAATAATGAGATTAAAACATTTCCTCACATCATATACAAAAATAAACTCAAAATGGGTTAAAGGCCTAACTGTAAGGTCTGAAACCATGGAACTCTTAGAAGAGAAAATAGGCAGAACATTCTTTGACATAAATCATAGTGATATTTTTTTGGATCTGTCTCCTAAGGCAAAAGAAATAAAAGCAAATATAAACAAGTGTGACCTAATTAAGCTTAAAAGATTTTGCACAGCAAAGGAAACCATCAAAAACAAACAAACAAACAAAAAGACAACCTATTGAATGAGAGAAAATATTTGCAAATGATAAGACAAAATAAGGAGTTAATATCCAAAATATATAAACAGCTTATACAACTCAATATTGAAAAAATAAACAACCTGATTAAAAATGGGCAGAAAATTTGAATAGATATTTTTCCAATGAAGACATGCAGATGGCTAACAGGCATATGAAAAGATGCTCAACTGTGCTAATCATCAGAGAAATACAAATCAAAACTACAATGAGACATCACCTCACACTTACCAGAATGGCAAACATCAATAGCAAATGTTGGTGAGGATGTGGAAAAAATGGACACTTCTGGTTGGAATGTAAATTGCTGCAGCCACTGTGGAAAACACTATGGGAAGTTCCTCAAAATGCTACAAGTAAAACTACCATATGCTTCAGAAGCTCACCTTCTGGGTATATATCTGAAGAAAACAAAAACACTAATTCAAAAAGGTATATGCAAAAAATAAAAATATATGTACCTCAATATTCATAGAAACATTATTTACAGTAACCAAGACATTGAAACAACCTAAGTGCCCATAAATAAATGAATGGATAAAGAAGATGTGGTATATACATAAAATGGAATATTACTGAGATGTAAAAACTGAATGGCATTCTGCCATTTGCAGTAACATGGATCTACCTAGGGAGTATTATGCTTAGTGAAATAAGTCAGATAGAGAAGGACCCAGAGAGTATTATGCTTAGTGAAATAGGTCAGACAGAGAAAGACAAACACTATGTTATCACTTATATGTGGAATCTAAAAAATAAAACAATTGAGTATATATTAAAAAAACAGAAACAGATGCACAGATATAGAGAATGAACTAATAGTTACCAGTAGGGAGAGGGAAAGGAGGATGGGTGAGATAGGGATATGAGATTAAGGGACACAAACTACTATGTATAAAATTGATAAGCAACAAGGATATATTGTACAGCACAGTAGAATATAGCCATTATTTGGTAATAACTGTAAATGGAGTATAATCTATAAAAATATGGATTCACTGTATTGTACAACTGAAACTAATATAATGTTTTAAATCAACTATACTTCAATTAAAAAACACACACATCAGAACGATCAGGTTAGAGAATACAAAATCATTCATCCTTTTTGGATGTTTTCTAACCAGAAAGTGCTATAACCAGAAGCATAGCTTATGCCCCTCTTAACAGAAGAAACAAATCAAACAATTAATTGTTTCCTTTAATTCACTTAAAAATAGGTACCTGTACTTACAGAAAATATTATGCTAGAACTTGTGTATGAAACATCAAGTAAAATAGGTATCACCTCTGTTTTTATAGAGCAGATGGCCTTATAATTTTTTATTTAAACACGTAAAAATAATTGCAAAATATGCAAGTACTAAAAGAGAAAAATCATCACTTAAAACCAAATTTATCCCTGATTGTCACCATTTGGATGGTTCCACCATACTCTAAATCCACAGTAGTTAAGGTCATGCTGCAATCATAGCCAGCATCATAAACAGATCATTAGGAATAATTAAGTTAACTGACAAATTTCAGTGTTAAAGCAACACTGAGAATTAGAATGGAAAGCAGTTTTTTCAAATGCTAGAAAGAAAAGTTTATTGTGTTGACATCTATATTGAATAAATATTATCAATTATAGAAGTTGATGACTAAATTTCAAGAAATCTGTTGTTAACTTGATTAATGGTTAGAAAAATAAGATGTTCCCAAAGAGCAAAAATAAACATAAAATTATACAGCACTTAACCCTTTTCCATTCTTACAACTAATTATATAGGGTTTATTTTACACATGGTATATTTAAAGAATTTGTGTCCTGATAAACCTATACAATTTATTTAAAGTCAAGAAGAGGAGAAATTTTTCCTTGCATTTGTTCTGCATCTCAACTGTGTCCAGCTTTCCTTGGGGCTCAGTGTATGTCTCTCCATTTTAAAGACAGAATTGACTTGTATTTGAACCAATGAGTTACAAAAAAGTAGCTGTTTCCTTGCTGACAATGGCTCAAGCTAATGCATGGAGGCAGCTCCCCAGAAGCTCATACTAAGCAGTAAGACAATCTCTGCCATAAATAAACATATTTCACAGTAGTATTACTGTGGTAGAAATTTATCTCTGTTTAAAGAATGATACTGTGAATATTCATTTACATTTTCTTGTGGGGGCTTGATACAATACAAATTCTTTGAGCATTATTTTAAAATAAAAAAGAGAATCAATGTAGTACATGATTAATTTTTTATCAACAAATATTTGCCATCATTAAAAATAATAATGCCAGTCCAGTATAAAAAGTATGGGATAACTTTCATGGCACTTTGTGGATTACAACATACTTTGATGTATAGTGCTTACTCCTTAACCAAACTCAGGGGGAAATATATTTTTAATAATTTTTTATGTAAGATAAATAACATTTAGATGACTTAATAAATTAGTTAATTCTCTCTTTAATCTTCAAAACACTGAGAACACATATTTATCCTCAATTCTCTAGGATGCTTTCTTTAGTTGATGGTTTAATTTTATGTCACTCCAGGAAGTGCTGACAATTTCAGATACTTTTTAACATTTCCTTTGCCTTTAAGATAAAAATAACAAATAAAATTCTCTAAATTCAGATGACTCACTCCCCTCCCCCTGCTGCCCTCCACCTTGCTCACAAGGAGAAATTAAATTGTATTCTGATTAATTACATGTCTAATACCACCAGTGCACAGCTGATAAGAGTCAACTTGGTTTCCTGCACTGAGGTAGGCTCCATTATCATCATGACTTCCTGGGGGACCAATACAGTGTGCACATACATAATTTCAAAATGATCACAGAGGAGCCATAATCCATTTCTCTTTCTCATCTGCAGTAGCCCAGTCAGGCTTAATATTATCAGGCACCTGTTTTCAGTAACACTTTTGTTTTCATTTCCTTTTAAAGTTATTAGGTAGCACTAGCTGACAGTGACAAAGTTCTGTGCTATTTACCACACTGCCAGTAAGAAGAAGGATAGTATTTGTATAAGCTTATCAATGACAGACATTCTCTGTTTAATAGTATATCATCCTCTTGGCAGAAGGAACAGGCTGTCTGTCACCTTTCCAATAAAATGGATTTAACCCAGTGGAGAAGAATGGGGTCAAAGTAAAGAAAAAATGCCTTATTTGCGGGCTTGTTTTTGAAGCAATACAGCTTATATTGAAAACATCTGAAAGTAAGCCAAGGAAAGTAACTAGATGTACTTATGTAGGAAGGAGGTCAGTGTAGCTATGAGCAACTGGATTTCCTCTTTTGCCTCCCCTTCATGTCACCTGCTATGTTGAAAGAATTGTTGTAGGAGGCAGCTTTCTCATTATTCTTCCACTAGTTACCATCTATATGATGTTGGGCATATGACAGAATCTTCCTGAGCCTCTCATCCCTATTGAGAACAAACAGTATTTTACTTGCCCAAGTACAAGGAACTGGACCTCACAATCTCCAAATTATTTTTAATTCTAAGATTTATAAATGCAGTTAGAGAAATATTTTTTTTTTCATTTTAGAAGAGATATAAATACATCTAGCTTTAATAAATCTATTTAATATTATTTTAAGTTATAACTTTGATAGAAATATATAAATAGAATTGTGATGTTGACAAATATAGGCTGGTAGTGGGGAGTGCAAAAAGAACACTTTCAAAAATCTTCAAACAAAAGGGTGTGTGTTGGGCTTCCCTGGTGGCGCAGTGGTTGAGAGTCTGCCTGCCAACGCAGGGGACACGGGTTCATGCCCCAGTCTGGGAAGATCCCACATTCCGCGGGCCAGCTAGGCCCGTGAGCCATGGCCGCTGAGCCTGCGCGTCCGGGGCCTGTGCTCCGCAAGGGGAGAGGCCGCAACAGTGAGAGGCCCGTGTACCGCAAAAAAAAAAAAAAAAAAGGGTGTGTGTTAATGAGTCTAATAATAGCTGCTTTCTAGCTATTCTAATAATACATATTAAAATTAATATTTGTATATGACAGTGTCCTATAAGGCTGTTCTATTACATTTCACAGAAAGAAATCTATTTGTAATAAATATCATTGTAATAGATTTCACCCATTGTTAAACATTTCAAAAGAAACTAGCCATATTTCAAAAGGAATATAATGAGTAAGAAATCCATTGTATAGGGTATTCTGTATAACAGAGCAGAAAAATTTAAACCCTTTAGCTTTTGTTGTTATTATTTATTTATTTCAACATGGAGACTGAATGAAAAGCAATTCACAAAGAACCTTGAAATGCCAGTCAAGTTGCTTATAAATCCTGAACCTTATTGTCTCTTCCCAATCATTATCTCTTCACATATTTGGAGGATAATATATCCTTGAAGAATCACTTTTAAAGAATATAATAACATGGATTTTGGCACAGTAGAGGTTGAAATGTTGATGCTTCTCGTCACATATACGTTCATAACTAGGCTTTAGTAATTATGATTCCTTCCCCAAACGATTTCACACATTCTATTATGAAAAGCTTAAATTTTATTGAACTTAATTAATTTCATATGGATAAAAATAGTTTGACTGATTTTTAAAGCTTTTTAAGCTCAGCTAATGATGTTATTATATCACAGTGCTGTCTCTGTCACTGTTTCTGAAATAAAGATACAAAGAAATTCCATTTTTTTTTATTGTTAACTAAAACAGGATTGTTATTATTTGCATGTTAAACATTTATAGATATCAATAAACATGGTAGAACTCAAAATTGAGCATGGCTATTTTTATGGCTTTATGCACACCTTTAAACCACTTTACTGAAGTATGATTATAATAAGCTGTACATATTTAGTGTATACAACTTGATGAGTTTGCAATAAGTATATACCCATGAAACCATCACCACAATCTATACCATAAACATATCCAACAACTCCAAAAGTATCGTCTGCCTTCTTGACATTATATTATTATTATTGTTATTAGTACTATTATTATTTAGTGGTAAGAGTATTTAAAATAAATAAGATTTACCCTCTTAGCAAATTTCTAAGGGGTACCACTTATATGAGGAAGCTAAAATAATCAAACTCATAGAAACAGTAGAATGGTGGTTTCCAGGGGCTGGAGAGAGGGGGGAAGGAAGGAGTATTAGTCAAAGGTGCACAGTTTCAATTATGCAAGATGCATACTTCCTACAGATCTACTATAGAGCATAGTGCCTATAGTTTGTAATACTGTACTGCATATTCTTTACAATATGCTTCTCCAGCTACTCTCTTTACGAGGTCAAATATAGTTTTCCAATCCTTGAATCTGGTCTTAGCCTATGTGATTTGCTTTTGTCAATGAGACATTAGTAAACATGATAGACAGGCTTGAACCATGCTTGCAAATTGGCACCTACCCTTTCTATTGCTGTACCTAGGATCCAGCAACCACAGCCAAGAGCCTGGGCTAGACTATTGGATGATCAGAGACATAACCAGGTCATTCCCACTGCCTTTACTAGTAGGAGATAGTAACCAGCAGCATGGGTGAGACCACATGACACTATCCCATCCTATTCTTTCAACCCTCATGGGAAGTTTTAGAGATCAGCTGAACCTGCCCAAATCAGAAGAACCACCAAACTGACTTTCAGAATTGTGAGAAATAATATTTTTGAATTTTTCATTTAAGCTAAAAAACTTGAGGTTGATTTGTTATGGAGTTAAAGCTAATTAGCACAATATACAATTGACATCTATTTAATCTATTATGTGGATTATATTTCTATAAACAGTAGTTTCTCTAACCTTAAAACACACACCCAGAAATGTACAGATGAAATTCACTCCTTCCTGAATTTCTCTTTTCCAAGTTGTCATTTTTTTTCTCTTTCTCTTCCTCAGCTCAACTTCTCAGAAAACAAAATTTATAGTAATTGTATTATTTTCTTCCTCTGCTAATCATTTCACAGCTCATTATCATAAGACAGATGTTCCCACTACTTTGTTAAAGGCAAATATCATTAGCATTAAAAGGAAATGTTTTTAGTACTAATCTCACGTAACCTTCCTACAGCATTGCCACTGCTGACCACTCCGTCTCAGAACCTGTTGTTATCACTCTTTC
>NW_006799777.1:798709-830067 GCF_000442215.2 Lipotes vexillifer
TATCCCTCTTTCCTAGAATTTCTCCCAACTCACCATCCATGCTTTTCAACCTACACTTTCTCTTGCCCCTTATTCATGCTTCTCAGAATTTCTTCCTTGCCTTATGACTCATCATTACCTACATAATCCTTGAGTGATTATTTTCCTTCCCAGAGCTTCAAATTCATCTATACAATAATGAACCCCATAATGAACCCCAAATTTACTTTTAACTCAGTCATCTTTCTTACACTTTAAACATCTCCATCTGAGTGTGTCACAGATATCTGAAGCTCAACATGTGCATTATTGAGCTCAGTATTTCCCCACTCTGAATTGCAACCCCTACTTTATTCGGTATCCAAGCAAATGGCAATATCATGTACTCCATAAGCAAATTGAGACCCTTGCTATTTCCTCTAAAACAAAATATTTAATCATTTACCAACTTCTATATATTTTATTGCCAAAAGACATTTGCATCTGTCAGCTCCTGATGCCCCTCACTACTGCTTTGCTTAATCCATTTTGTTTCCATAAACCCAAACCAGTTTCCACTTTTATTAATATCTTATATTAATATGCAACATTTGTCACAAATAATGGACAAATACCGACATTTTATTTTTAACTGAAGTACATACTTTATTCAGATTTCCTTAATTTTTATTTTATTTTTATTTTTTCTGTTGCAGGATCCTATCCAGGGTAATGCATTACATTTATTTATTATGTCTCCTTAGTCTCCTCTTTCTGTGACAGTTTCTCCAATATTCCTGGCTTTTGATGACCTTGAAAATGTTGAGGATTACTGGCCAGGTGTTTCACAGAATGCTCCTCAGTTGGGATTTTTCTGATATAGAGACACAGGCTTTAGGAAGGAAAACTACAAAGGTGATGTGCCATTCTCGTCACATTATATCCTGGGTAAATGTTATTACTGTTGGTGTTGACCTTGTTCATCACTAGGTTGATGTAGTCCTTATCACTTTCCTCCACTGTAAAGCTACTTTCTTTATTCCGCCTTTCTATTCTGCACTTTTTGGAGACACGTCACTATGTGCAGTCCACACTTAAGGAAGGGGGAGCTACACTCCACCTCCTTGAAAACAAAGCATCTAAATAAATTATTTGAAATTCATCTACATGGGAAATTTGTCTGTTCTTTTCATTATTTAATCACTTATTTATATCAATATGGACTATTAAATTTTATTTTTTGGGTTGTAACTCAATACTTCTTTATTTTCTTGCTCAAATTTTTCCAGTTTGGGCCATGGGGAACTCTTTTTTTTTTTTTTTAACATCTTTATTGCAGTATAATTGCTTTACAATGGTGTGCTAGTTTCTGCTTTATAACAAAGTGAATCAGTTATACATATATACATATATCCCCATATCTCTTCCCTCTTCCATCTCCCTTCTCCCACCCTCCCTATCCCACCCCTATAGGTGGTCACAAAGCACCGAACTGATCTCCCTGTGCTATGCGGCTGCTTCCCACTAGCTATCTACTTTACATCTGGTGGTGTGTATATGTCCATGCCACTCTCTCACTTTGTCACAGCTTACCCTTCCCCCTCCCCATATCCTCAAGTCCATTCTCTAGTAGGTCTGTGTCTTTATTCCCATCTTGCCCCTAGGTTCTTCATGACTTTTTTTTTTTCTTAGATTCCATATATATGTGTTAGCATACAGTATTTGTTTTTCTCTTTCAGTTGGTTCCTGTGTCCCTTTGACATCGGTTCCTCGTATGTTTGTTTTTTGTTTACTGGTTTGTTTGTTTTAGCACCTCCTCACTTTTTGGTGCAAGGTATTCTAGGCTGATCAAGTATATTTCCTGCCCCAGTCCTAGAATCAGCCATTTCTCCAAATAGCCCTGATTCTTTTAATTGGAGAATGGTATTAGAAACCAAGATTGTGGCACTTTGTGTGCTGGTTTCTACTGCAGTATATTGCTTCTAGGCCTTCTCAGATGACAGAGAAAAAATAAATATATGTGTGTACACCTAGCCATGTATATATACATATCTATTAATACTTTTCATATGTAACTATATGTATCTACATGAAGCTAAACATGATTTCATATTGAAGTCTCCAACTCTAATCCATTACCACATGGATCATTCTAGCCTTCTTCTCTTGCTTATCTGTAACCTCCCACTCCATCAGTGAGATAATTGGCTCCCACCATCCACCATGCATTGACTTAATTGTTCAATCCCATGCATAAGGGTTTTAAAGTTGCTAACACAGAGAAATAAAGTTCTTAACTAGAGTACAGTGTGAAAGTACAGTTTTTTGTTTGTTTTTGCCTTTAGTTTTACAGATTCATTTCCAAAGTTACTTAAGTCAGTACCATTTTTCCCACACTCCCCTAAAGTAGAGGTTGTTTCATACATTTGTAATACTGTTAGATTCTTTGTCACATTCTGTGTTTCATCCAGGGAGCCTCTAACCTCCTAGATTATTATTTTTTAAATTTATGTACATTAAGGTTTACTCTGTGCTGTAAAGTTCTATTGGTTTTGATAAATGCATAATGTTATTCTTCCACCACTACAGTATTATACAGAATAGTTTCACCAAGCTGAAAAATGTCTATGCTTTTTTCATTCATTTAGTCATCCCTTGACCCCAACCCCTGGCAATCACTGATCTGTGCACTCTCTATAGTTTTTCCCTTTCTAAAAGGTCATATATATAAAATCATACAGTATGTAACCTATTCAGACTGGTTTCTTTCACTTAGCCATATGCATATAGTATTCATCCTGTGTTTGCATGACTTGATAGTTCATTTATTTTTATCACTGAGTAGTATTGCATTATATGGAATTTCTATGGTTTATTAACTTATTGAAGGGTATCTTGGTTATTTCTAGATTTTGGTGATTATTATTAAAGCTCTTATAAACTTTTTTGTGTAGGTATTTTGTGTGCCATAAATTTTAAAATCAGTTAGGTAAATACATAGGAGCCAAATGCTTGATTAGATGGTAAGACCAGTTAGCTTTGTAAACACTGCCAAACCATCTTCCAAGGTGGTTGTACCATTTTGCCTCCTTACCAGCAATTAATGAACTTCCTTGTGTTCTGCATCCTCAAGAGTAACTGGTATTGCTTTTACTTCCTCTTTTTTTTTCCTGGATCTTAGCCATTCTGATATGTATAATGGTATCTCATTGTTGTTTTAATTTTGAGTGCATTTTTAATATAAGGCTGTATATTCCTGTGAACGGTGTCAAAGTTTCATTGCTCTGAATAGCCAGTTTTTAAACATAAGGTTGTGTAAGAGTTCTATATTTTCTAGTTAAACACACCCAAGATAATCCACCAATTAAAAAATGAATAAATAGGGCTTCCCTGGTGGCGCAGTGGTTGGGAGTCCGCCTGCTGGTGCAGGGGACGCAGGTTCATGCCCCGGTCTGGGAGGATCCCGTGTGTCACGGAGCGTCTGGGCCCGTGGGCAGTGGCCACCGGGCCTGCGCATCCGGAGCCTGTGTTCCACAACGGGAGAGGCCACAGCAGTGAGAGGCCCGCGTACCGCAAAAAAAAAACCCCACAAAAACCAAAACAAACAAACAAACAAAATGAATAAATAAAACAGAGAAGAAACACAGTCTGGGTCATCAACAAAATAAAATGTGCTTATGACCTATGGCTTAATTACCCACATTTTCTGTAATAGTAATCAAGTTAGTGTACAAAATAGGTCCTGTTATGTAATACTCATAGACAAATAACCAGGAAAAATAATAATAATAAAATAAAATAGTAAATATTGAATGTATTACCAAGTAACAAGAGCATAATAAAAGCCGTACTTCTAGAATAATTCATTAAATAAGGAGGTAAAAGTGGAGAAAGGTTTGTGGGTTTAAAGTGGAGAAAGGTTTGTGTGTTTTTGTTGTTGTTGTTGTTGTTGTTGTTGTTGTTTTGCGATACACGGACCTCTCACCGTTGTGGCCACTCCTGTTGTGGAGCACAGGCTCTGGGCGTGCAGGCTCAGTGGCCATGACTCACAGGCCCAGCCACTCTGCGGCCTGTGGGATCTTCCCGGACCGGGGCACGAACCCATGTCCCCTGCATTGGCAGGCGGACTCTCAACCACTGTGCCACCAGGGAAGCCCCTGGAGAAAGGTTTGGAAAATAATTATCCTTGATAAGTGGTCCTTTCAGTATCTAATCAATTTTATTTAAACAGCTATCTACAGCAAATAAATTCATGTTTTAAAAAATCACTAATATGTGTATATATGCTTCATATTAAATGCAGATGATTAAAAATCCGATCCCATGTAAAAATTAGAAATGTCCTTTGTTTTTGACTTTTTTTGTCTTTGTCTATAATATTTGAATAACAGCTTACCTCCAGACTCAGCATCTTGTTTCATTGGAAAGAGCAGCACCTAGATTCCCTTATGAGCTGCAAATCTAGGCATCACAGATAACAACTCAAGCTGAGTATTTTTGTCTTTCCACACCATTATATAATACCTCCTTTGAAGTGACTGTTTATTTCGGGGAGATAAGCTGGGCCAGCATATGAAAATAAAACTTTGGAGCAATATTACAATCTATCATCACTCTTCCTCCACCTAGCATTGTCAGATTAATATATATAAACACTGGACACCAGTTAAGTTTAAATTTTAGATAAAATAGAATAACATATTGCATGGAACATACTAGAAATAAAGTAATTATATGTTGTTTATTTGAAATTCAATCTTAACTGAGCATCTTATTTCATCTTGCAACCCTACCTCCATTCCCCTCAGTTAGTTTATGAGTTCAAGAGGAGAATGACATTGAGAAGATCAAAGAGAGACCAGATCATCATGGAAGATGGTAATACTGCACAGAAAGAATGTAAGTTAGGATAAAATATTTAAAGACTCTTTATTTCTTTTATAAGTAACCATAATCATGATAAACTAGGATGTTCATTTAACTTTCACTGTCTCTGAAACTATTCACTTATTTTTCATGTTTTCACAAATGTCTCTACCCATATTTTATAGAGGTGTATATATATATATATATATATATATATATAATGATGGTTTAGATTGTAAGTGAAAGTCAATGAGATGGGATGGACACTTATTTTGATAACATTTATATGGTATTTTTATAAGCACCTTATTATGCGTGACTTTTTGTGGTGCTAACAGAGGTTTAAGGATTGTTTTCTCTTTTTTTCGTTGTTGAAAATATGAATCCTGATATAAATTTAAATGAACACCTGAGGTTATAGTTAATGAAGACCTTTATATATTTTTGTTATTTGATACGTAAGACGGGTTTTTTACCTGAAAGACACCCAGTGACTGACAGAAACAGAATAAGTTTCCAAGAGGAGGCCATCCTTGGTGACTAGGATCACCTGAGTCCCAGTGTATTTAGCAGCTCTGACGTTTCTTCATTAAAGAATGCCCTGTTGAGACAGATAACAATTTTCAAAAACAGAGAAAAGAAAATAAACAAAAAGGCAAACAAACAAAAACAAAATAAAAAATCTCATAAAAAATGATAAATAATTTTCATTGCAAAAGTCAGATTAATATATACTTGGTCATTGACAACCATAATAAAGTTTCCATTAGAATTAATTTAATGCACAACACAAAAACTTCGGAAAAGTGATAAACTTTCTGAAAGTGATAAACTTTCTCTGTCTTTCTTTGTCACATTTACTTATATTGAATACTCCCTTACAGATAATAAAAACATCAGGTTCTAATGGGGATGATTTTTCCTCACAGGGAATGTATAATCATTATATTTATTATGTTAGACAAATTATTGGACTAGAAAAATAGGGTGGAAGAACCAGTTACATCAATATATACTCCTCTGGTCTAGAACATAACTAATTATCAGTTAAGCAAGTGATTTTACACATTGTGTCTGTAGCTCATCTAAACCTCCACAGGGAATTTTTCTCATTTAATTATTAATGTCAACTGCTTTTGTTTATAACTCCTGTGATTATCTGTACTGTGTTATAGTTCCCTCCTTCTGTGAGTTATTTTCTCAGCATCTTTTGCTAGCCAGAACCTAAGGGAAATAAGGATTTTCATGAATATTTAACATTTTTTGTCTAATGCCATTTTTATAACAATACCCACTATAGCACATTAATGTCTTTTGATTCCTTTATATGTCCTGAAAGATACAATAAGCATAAAATTACAAAATTCTAGCATGAAACTTAATATGGAAAAACTTGACAAATGTGTACTAGAAATTCCTATAATAGACAAGTAACTTCTGAGTTTTCAGCTCTTAGTAACTGGTGTCCTTCTTGGCCAAAAGCAACTAAATTGAGAAATAATTGTACAGTGTGCTGATGATTTAAAATAACAATTGCTTCTTTGCAACTTGTTCCTCCCAACAGACTTAGAGGTTCAGGTTATTTCTATATTTTAGGAAATATCTTAAAAATATAGACAAGCATTTTTCCCCTAGTTAGGTCATAATTCAATATAGATGTACCCAAAGAGGGAAAGATTTTCTTAGTGAGTCTTCCACCTGAATGTTAGCTCCATTTTAGTTATATTTTAAAATCTAAGCCTTGAAAGCCTACTTTAATTACAAGGTTACAGATTTCTAATGGAAAAGAAAGTTAATGAGTTAATAATGGTTGATTCACAGACACCCCCTTCGAAAAAGATATTTTTCATCATCTTTTTTTTTTTTTTTTTTTTTGTGGTACGTGGGCTTCTCACTGTTGTGGCCTCTCCCGTTGCGGAGCGCAGGCTCAGTGCCCATGGCTCACGGGTCCAGCCGCTCCGCGGCATGTGGGATCCTCCTGGACCGGGGCATGAACCCATGTGCCCTGCATCGGCAGGCGGATTCTCAACCACTGCGCCACCAGGGAAGCCCATCATCATTTTTCTTCCAAATGAATATCAGAAATAAATACAATTTGAAGCACAAAAAAGACCTTATCACTACTTTTTACAGTTTAAAACATTATTATTTATACACTGCCTTTTACCAGAAAGGAAAAGAAGAAAATCAGCACTTCACACATAACAATTAGAGACTTAAAGTTGCTAGAAAAACAATTATGATTCATGAAAACTGAATATTTAAATTAGTGAATTCTCAATCCATTGATGAAATTGGCCTTTCACGGACTGTGAGTTCTAAGACATTAATGAAGTTTTGCTTAACTTTTTTTGATGAGCTTCTGCTCAGTCAACGTCCTGAAAACTGGTACTTTCCCTCTCTGTTTACAATGTCTTCTGTTGTCTTAAATATTCTTCATCAACAAATGCAAATATTTTCAGAGCACTTAAATGTTATACACTGGGAATGTCAAAGAGAGAACACACACGTGTGCACACATGCTCATACACACACACACATATACAGAAGTTAACCATAGGCTACAAGCCAAATAAGCAGGACAATGTAAGTGTAACATAGATACAGAGCTATCAAAAGGGGAATATATTTGTAAGGATGACAAGAGTTGGGAATAGTACAGAAGCAACTTTAGCAAAAATTCAATAAAATATTGAGCTTAGACAGATATCTTACTTTTGTATGGAATGGCCATGAGCACATGGATAAATAAGTCGTTATCAGAGAGTGATCCACACTGAATAAATAAACACAGAGTAAAGGGACAGCCAGCTGCCAGAGGATAAACAAGGCTATTTTCGTAAGGGTTCATGGAAGGCATTTCTGATAAGATGACATTTGGGCTCAGTATTCATGTTTTCGACATACCATTGTAGAGTAAGCCTTATGTTCCAGGCACATTTTTTTCAGTTCTCAAATAAAAATAGTACAGTGAATTTTATAACTAAAATAATCCACTTTACATTAAAACTTTTTCAAAGAGAAAAAAGCCTGCATGTGTGACTGTGTGTGTGTGTGTGTGTGTGTGTGTTTTCATTTTCAAACATCAGTGCTTGGTCCTTGGGGCCTAAATGCAAAAAATAATAGTTCTTCAAAAGCCATTCTTTCTAAGATGCCTAACTGAGATTCTTTCTTTTTACTGGTTTACTTTCTTCTCATTCTCTCTCTCTCTCTCAATCGCTCTCTCAAGTAAAGAAAAAAGTAAATAAAATAATCTTTAGGTTCTGAGATATGTAAATTTGTATATGCTTCTCTTGAAAAGACAATTATTCCATGACTTTAATAAAATCCTTGTATCAAAGTGATAAAATAATGTAATTAATCAGACATACATTAAGGTCCTACTGCATGCCAAGTTAAATTATAATCAGTTAATAAATGTTACTAAAGCATATTAAGATGTATATTTTAGAAATACCTTAATGAAAACTGACAGTTGTACATTAAACTGTTATTTATCAAGAGATTGAAAAGTCAGAACTACTAAGTTGCATACTACTAACTGGATATATTATTTTTTATAAAACAATTTTTAAAAGAGCTTATTTCAATGTTTAGAATATATACCTATCATCATCTGTGATAATCAAATTAGATGTATGAAATGACATATTACTTTGCATGTTTTCCTGAATTATTGCAAATATTTGCAAGTAAAGTAAAATAGTAGAGCATTGTATTAGTACTAAGTCATAAATTATAAACAATACATGCATTGTGCAGTTGAATGCATAGGCAAGTACTTAAAAACATTACTCCTTAACTGGAGTCTAAAATAGGATTGGTAAACATATGTTAAAATAAATCAAGTGATAGTATGCTGCCACCTGAATGCAAGTTAGCTTTTTTTCTTAAAGATACATATAGGAAACTGCCTTGTTTATGACATGTGTATGTGAGTGTGCATAAAGAGAGGGAAATGTCGAGAGAGAGATTTCCATTAATGCCTACCAATCTCTCTCTCCTGTTTTATAGCAACGGTTTCCTTCAGTTTGGCCTCTTACTGGCTTTTCACACAACAGTCAGAATGACGTTTTAAAACATGAATCAGGCTTAATCATTTCCCTGTTTCAGTGGTTTATTCTTTGGGATCTTCCCAGACCAGGGCATGAACATGTGTCCCCTGCATTGGCAGGCAGACTCTCAACCACTGCGCCACCAGGGAAGCCCCTCAGTCCCTACTGTAGTTTTCTTCTTAGCAATTATCAGTGCTTGAAGTTATGCTATTTATTTGTTTATAATTATCTTTTTCTCCTATTAGAATGTGATATCCATGAAAGCAAGAATTTTTGTCTTGTCCATCTTTGTATACCCAGCATCTAGAAGAGAATCTGCTTGGTTTTAGTAGGTATTCAATAACTATTTTGAATAATAATTATTGAATAAACTGGAGCCTCTAGTAAGTAGATTATTTGGTGCAAGATAATAGAAGAGGAAAAATTATTATCCCTTAAATTTCCATGATACTAACAACAGCTACCATTTATGAAATTCTATATGCCAGGCATTGTGTCATGCACTTTACTTATACAACCTCTATTAACTAACTTGACATCTCTTACTGATGAAGATAACTTTCCCAAGAACACACAACTAGTAAAAGGACTGGGGTAAGCATAAGGTTGACTTTTAAATTACATCATCTCTTACAGAACTCCACAGCTATTTCTACAAAAGTCTCCAGAAACCCTCTTATCTGACACAATTGGAACTGGTACTGAGTTAGTAAAAAAATCATTAAAAAAAATCTTACACATATACTGAAATGTTGTCATTTAACTAATATGATTTAACTCTATGTTCTTTGGTCTATCTTAGTATATAGGAATGAGATTTTTTTTTTTGATCATCAATATTCTGATGAAAAATTATTTTATCTCAACATCATGAGTCTTTTTCAATGAAAGTCTTGTCTAATGCATAATATACCATTTTTAATTTCTTTAGAGTGGTATAAGAACATGTGAAGTTGTCTAATGACAGCATTCTTGAGGTTTTTTATTATTTTTATACAGTTGTCTCACACACATTTAATTTTATAGCATATCCTAAGTCACTCATTTTATTGTTTCTCTAAGACTATTACCTTTTGATTTATTTTGTGTTTTATCCTTTTTTTTTCTTAGAACCGAATGCTCTCACTCTTGGTACACTCATATACATTGATCTGCATAATGTTTATTTGAATTACCTAGTTACATCAACATGTACAACCTCCACAGATGGATGACACTACACACCTGAATCTTGGTAAGTATACAACTTATGCAGTGACAGTGAGTAAACTAGAGGTGAGCCTACTTAACCATCAACATCTAAATAGTTCTGCATTATTTTCATTTATGGAGACAATAAAGGTTGCTAGTTACTTGGCAAATTAGAACAATAGAGTTTGAGTAAAAGTGTTCTGCTCCAGTTAGCATGTGACAGAGCTGCAATATGAAGGACTTGGATGATTTTAGTGAAAGGAGTAATATAATCAAATATCTCTTTTTCTGTGTATTTATTCTCCACCTCAACAATGACTCTTGCTAAGACTGAAGCTAGTGACACTTTTGTTTGGAAGATACCCTTTAAATGTTGAGCAAGGCCAGGGTGGGACTCACAGAAAAGAATCATTAAAAAAAAAACCAAAACTTTACGGGGAGTTGTATTCTAGATACTCTTAAAGTTTTCTAGCCCAATGCACCTGAACAAAACAATAGATAATAAAATGCTCCCAAAGATCTAGCAAGAACAAATAAAAAGAATGTGTGTTGGTCTTGTTATGTTTGTTATCATATATCTTTTGAGGACACAGCAGCAGTGTCAGGAGGTTGTTACACAGAATTATCGCTTTCAAACATAACCAGAGTAAATCATGATATTGTGAATCACAAGAAAATAACATATTTTGTGACCTGGACAAAGTGGTATGGGTTGTAGATGGAAGACTGAGCTCATAGTGTTTACATATCATGAAGATATTAACACAGTTTTCTACAGTGTGTTCTATTTCTCTCATCTTTTTTAATCTAAGAACTCTTGATCTCAACAGACCCTCCCCGTGGAAAAGCGTACAGTTAAGTTTTAAAAAGGGTCAGCACTAGTCTTCTGACACTTCAAGGCAACTTTGTAATTTTATTTAAAACACAAATGTAGAGAAAAGATATGACTCGCATACTTAATAGTATATAGTGTACTTATTTAATAGTACATAGTGTACTTAATTGAGACAGGGACTAAAAAAAAAAAAAAAGAAAAGAAAAGAAAAGACAGTGACTCTAGGAATCTGGTGTCAGAAATATTCCATGATTCCTGTTCCTGGTGATAGACATAAGGAAAGGGTGAAGACAGAACTGTGGCTCATTTGGCCTGACACCAGCCTCCATTTAAATTCTGACAAGACTTGTGTTAGGATTCTGAGTATGATTCCCTTTCTGGTAATTGGGAACTAGACACAATGACAAATAACACATGACCTTTTTAAAATAATATAAAATACTTCTAAATGCCCCAATGAACTATTTTAGAAGGAAAAACTTATTAAATATCAAAACTAGATAAAAATAGCAAGTTGAGCAATGAAGCTAACTTTCACCGTGAGGCTATTCATCAAATCCCAGTGAACTTCAGGTTGATGTTCATGACTTCTCTGAGAGAGTGGGACCAAAATCAAAGCTTAGGGTCCACATACAATGGATCTTCAAATAGGAAACTCCTTATATCTAGGATTCCAAAAAGCTTCAAGATTATAGTCAGGGTGAATTAGAAATATGTCTCCAGAGAGATACTCTACCCAGAGAAGAGTAAAAGAAAAATTTAAGTCTTAAACCATGAGACTGAATAGAAAGAAAAAAAAAAAAAAGACTCATAGTGAAAACTTCATAATCAATATTCACAAAATATACAGGCAAACAAATCAGTAAAAATGAGAAGGAAATGAAGCAATAAAGGTCAGAATCTGACTTGCAAAGAATTCATATATTTGACTTTTTCAACACAAATCATCAAACAAATGTATACGATCTGTTTTTAAACATAAAGGAATTAGCATTATGTAAAAGAAGAAATAGAGATGAAGAAATTATCTAGAATGCAGCCCAGAAAGGCAAATGGCTGGAAAATATGAAAAGAAGATAAAGAGAATGAAGCATACAGTAAGAATATCTTATATGTCTAATCAAATTCCCAGAAAGAGAAAAAGAATGCAATATGTGAAGAGATAGATATTGCTAAAAATTTCCAGAGCCGATGAAATGTATCAATTTTAAGATTTATGAACACCAGAAAAAAACAAGAAGAATGAAGTCCTAGATAAATCATATTGAAAACTGTGAACAGCAAAGACAAAAAAAAAGAGCAAGAGATAAAAAGAAGCATTCATTATAAAAGTGGAAAATCAGGCTCTCAGTTGATTTAATGATAGTAGTTATGGAATCCAAAAAAAAATTGAATAACATGTCAGTAAGAAGGAAGTCAATCTGGATGTCTTCTTTGGAAAAATGTATATTTGGGTCATCTGCCCATTTTTTTAATTTTTTTTTTTTTATTTTTATGGTGTTGAGTTGATGAGTTATTTGTATATTTTGTATATTAACTCTTTATTAGATATATTGTTTGCAAACATCTTCCCCCTTTCAGTAGGTGACTTTTTCATTTTGTTGATAGTTTCCCTCACTGTGCAAAAGCTTTTTAGTTTGATGCAGTTCCATTTGTTTATTTTTGCATTGTTGTCCCTGCCTTAGGAGACAGATCAAAAAAATATTGCTGAAATCAATGTCAAAGATCATACTGCTTGTGTTTTCAGGTCCTACATTTAGTCTTTAATCCATTTTGAGTTAGATATTTTTCCAAAGAAGACATACAGATGGCCAACAGGCACTTGAGAAGGTACTCAACATTGCTAATCATCAGGAAACTTTAAATCAAAACCAAAATGAGGGCTTCCCTGGTGGCGCACTGGTTGAAAATCTGCCTGCCAATGCAGGGGACACGGGTCTGAGCCCTGGTCTGGGAAAATCCCACATGCCTCGGAGCAACTAAGCCCGTGCACTACAGCTACTGAGCCTGCACGTCTGGAGCCTGTGCTCCGCAACAAGAGAAGACCACGACAGTGAGAGGCCCATGCACCGCGATGAAGAGTGGCCCCCACTCACTGCAACTAGAGAAAGCCCTCGCACAGAAATGAAGACCCAACACAGCCCAAAATAAATAAATAAATGTATTAAAAAAAAAAAACCCAAAATGAGTATCACTTCACACCTGTCAGAATGGTGATCATCAAAAAGACAACAAATAACAAATGGTGAGGATATGAAAAAAAAGGAATGCTTGTGCACTGTTTGTGGGATTGTAAATTGGTGTAACCACTATGGAAAACATTATGGAGATTCCTCAAAAAATTGAAAACAAAACTACCATAATACCCAGAAATTCCACTTCTGGGCATTTATCTAAAGAAAACAAAAACACTAATTTTAAAAGATATATGTACCTCAATGTTTATTGAAGCATTATTAACAACAGTAAAGATATGAAAGCAACCTAAGAGCCTACAAGTAGATGAATAGATAAAGAAGATGTGGTGTATATATATATATATATATATATATATATATAAACTCAGCCATTAAAAATGAAATCTTGTCATTTGCAACAACATGGATGGGTTTAGATGGTGTCATGCTACGTGAAACAAGTCAGACAGAGAAAAAAATACCATATAACCTCACTTATATGTGAATCTAAAAAAAATCCAACCAAACAAACAAAACAAAACAGACTCATAGGTACAGAAAACAAAAGGATGGTTGCCAGAGGTGGGGCTGGTGAGTGAAATAGGTGAAGGGGATTGAGAGGTAAAAACTTCCAGTTATAAAGTAAATAAACCATTGGGATACAATACACAGCACAAGAGATACTGCCAATATTACATAACTTTGTATGGGGACATTGTTACAAGTCATTGTAGCATCATTTTGTAATGTATGTAAATGTCAGATCACTTTGCAGTATACCTAAAACTAACATAATATTGTATGTTGACTGTATTTCACTAAAAAAGAAATAATTGTCAATGTATAATTCTGAACAGTGAAAATGTCTTAAAGGACATGAGTTAAATAAAGTTATTTCTACTCAATCAATAACCAAGAGGTCAATTATATCTTAATAAAACTGGGGAAACACCTGAATTTGTCAAAAATAAACCTTTATTGAGAAAAATAATAAATGATATTTATCAAATAGAAGGACAAAAAGTAATTGCAGAGGGAATCTCTGAAATGTATTAAAGGAACATAACAGAAGCTCAGTCATATAATATAATATTTGCAACATGCCAGGTATTTGTTCTAAGTACCTTACCTTGGGAATTCATTTAATACATAGAGCTCTATGAGATAAATCTAATATTCTCATTTTAAAGATGAGATATGTGAGGTAAAAAGAGGTTAAGTAAATTTCTAAAATTACACAGATATAGAGTACACTTGAGATTTATATCTAGATAGTCTGGGTACAGAGCCTATGACTTTAAACAACACACTATACTGCCTGAAAAAATAGTCAGGAAAAAAATATGGTATGAGTGAAAATGTAAGAAAAGATTGGCTTACATGTGCCTTGGTAATGATTTTTTGGATATGACACCTAAAACACAAGCAACAAAATAAAAAATAAACAAGTGGGACTATATTAAACTAAAGAGCTCTGTACAGCAAAAGAAACTTTCAATAAAGTGAAAATATTTTCTGATTCTTCCTTATAGAATGGGAAAATATATTTACAAACCGTATATTTGATGAGGGCTTAATATCTAAAATATATTTAAAAACTCATGCAACTCAATAGCAAAAAAAGAAGTGATTAAAAAATGGGCCAAGGGTCTGAATAGATATTTTTCCAGAGAGGATATATGAAAGGCTAACATGTACACAAGAAGCAGCTCAACATTACTAGTCATTAGAGAAATGCAAATTAAAACCACAGTGAGATATCACCCCCATAACTGTAAGAAGGGCCATCATGCATGAAAGACAAATAACAAATGCTGGCGTGGGTGTGGAGAAAAGGAAATCCTTGTGTACTGCTGGTAGAATTGTAAATTGGCACAGCCATTATGGAAAACAGTATGGAGGATCCTAAAAAACTTAAAAATAGAACTACCACATGATTCAGTAATTCCACTTCTGAGATATAGCCAAAGGAAACAAAAGCACTAACTCGAAAAGGTATCTGTACCCCCATGTTCACTGCAGCATTATTTACAATAGCCAAGGCATAGAAACTACCTAAATGTCCACTGATAGGTGAATGGATAAAGAAGTTGTCATATTATCTCATATTTATATATATTGCTATATATATTATATATAAATATATGTGTTATATATTTATATATGATATATATAAATATATGTTATATATATAGGGTATGTATCACAACATACATATAATCACAACTTATGTCTCATATATATGAATATTATTCAGCCATAAAGAATGATGAAATCCTGTTATTTGTGACAACACGGATGGACCTTGAAGGCATTATGCTAAGTGAAATAAGTCTGACAGAAAAAAACAAGTACTGTATGATCTCACTTATATGTGAACTCTAAAACAAAAACAAACTCACAGAAAAAGAGATCAGGTGTGTGATTACCAAAGGCAGAGGGTGGAGATAGGAGGAATTAGAGGAAGATGGTTGAAAGGTAAAACTTCTGGTTTAAGATAAGTAAGTACTACTGGGACTGTAATGTACAACATCATGACTATGGTTAACCCTGTTGTAGGATATATAGGAAAGTTGTTAGGAGAGTTAATCCTAAAAGTACTCATCACAGGGAGAATTTTCTTTTGTTTCTTCTTTCTTTTCTTTTTATTGTATCTAGATGAGATGGTGGATATTAGCTGAACCTGTTGTGGTAATCACTTCACAATATATGTAAATCAAACCATCATATTGTTATGCCTTAAAGTTATACAGTGATATATGTCAATTATATTTCAATAAAATTGGAAGGAAAAAAGAATAAATGGAAAACAAAGATTGTTTTAATTAAGCAACAATAATCATGTCTTGTGGGTTAAAATGTAAGGCAAATAAAATTAAAATACATGAAGTAACATAAAAATCTGGAGAGAAGTGACTGAAGTTAAATAGTTCAACAGTTTATGTATATTCAGAAGGAAGGTAAGATATTAATTTAATTTTTTTTATAAAATGTCAACATTAAATTTTCTAGTTTAACTGCTAACAAAATAGAAATTTGTCAGAAAATGAATCTATTTATATTCAGTATAAATATTTACCATCTCCTACTGTTTAGTAATGAAGAAAACTTTTATATTTAAAACTCTTACACAGAATTTAGCACATACACAACTTTCTGCATGCCCTGTAAAACAGAAACCTTAACATTAGAGGCTCTCCACAGTTTCACTCAAAGTACACATCTTGTCATATCTTCTACTACTCCACCTCAAACATTTTGGAGCCCAGATAATGGAAATAATTTTTCCTTTGCAAATCTAATTCCTGTTGTATATCTTCCAGGAAAACTTGCCCACACATTCCTCAGCATAAAATTCCTTATTTCAAAATATCTAGGAAGGCATAAAATAAATTATTAAGTTGCTTAATTAAGGGCATGCCAAAGGCGTAATTTGAGTGTATTTGGGGTATCAGGCTGCAGTGATAAGGCCAGAATGGCTGCACACTAATGCCCAGGAAGGAGAAACAGGGAATCAAATCTGTGAGTTACATAGACCAGATCTCAAAGTATTCATAGGTTTGAGAAAGGAGTTTGAATTTTATTATAAACATCATCTTGATAAATATAAACAATTCCTATCACATAATTCAATTTCTAAAGTTCTCAGATACTTTCCAATTATATCTAATTTTTCCATACAGAGTACAAAGGAACACACGACACTCTGTTTTTACAGATTGGACAACAGGTGTAAAAAAGTGATGGCACTTGCCTAACCTCTCCATAATTCAATGTCAGCATCAGGACTGGCACTCCTGTCTTCTGATTCCTGGTCTAGAGAGCTACATATTATCTGCAAGTTGCCTTTTCCATTTTCTACTGATGAGAAAATGTATTTTAAATTCACAGTTGTTGTAGAATTTAAGAGAATACATTTTCATATATTTTAGGAGAGGTTCTTCTTGAAAAAATGAGTGGAATGACTTGTGACTTGAAACCTGGTTTCTTTCAATGATAGGGTCTCAGCGAAGGGCAAAATGTGTGAATGATGGAAAAGGGGGCCAGAGTTATTGCATGCTGTCCCGGAAAACAAACCGTGAAAGCAGTTCATGTTCAAGGTTCCACATGGACAGGTAAGTCAACTAAATTCTGTGTAAAAGAGTTATAATTTCATGGGCTTCCCTGGTGGCACAGTGGTTGAGAGTCTGCCTGCCGATGCAGGGGACACAGGTTTGTGCCCTGGTCCGGGAAGATCCCACATGCCGCGGAGTAGCTGGGCCCGTGAGCCATGGCCGCTGAGCCTGTGCGTCCAGAGCCTGTGCTCCGTAAAGGGAAAGGCCACAACAGTTAGAGGCCCGCATACCACAAAAAAATAAATAAATAAATAAATAAAGAGTTATAATTTCAGGTGTATGCATTCTTTACCACCAAACCATGAGAGGTGCCAAAGATTTAAGATGAGTATAAATCTGTTTTCTGATAAATAAAAGTCTCTGAGAGGGAGCTTCAAAAGCTGGACAGGTAGGACAGTGTAAGAAGACACTGAGGAAACCCAAAGGATCTTTAGTACTGAAGGTTTTCTTTATATCACAACGTGGTATGAATACGATTTTAGCATTATTGTCTCTAGAAAGATAGATGGAATGATTATTCATCCTGGTATTTAATTTTCTTTTAATTTATTCAAGTATGAAAACAATGATCTTTTGAAAACATTTAAAATGCCTTGGTGTTGGCTAAATTGAGTTTTTAATGATTTACTTAAAATTTAACCTGTATCTCCTCAGAAAATATGCAATTTGAATCATTATTGTTGGCTGGCAGTTGATACCACCAGGCTAAACTGCATTTAAAGAATGTCTTGTTATAGGCGCATGGTTAAAAGGGAATCGTAGATAGTTCCAAGGCAATGTTTGAAACAGCTAATAGCAATCTCCTCAGGAATCATATACATCGTTTTCTTCATTTCCGTATTAAGTTATTTTGACTGAAATATTCAAATTCTCTAAAGGGAAATATGGCTGATAAAAGACCAAAAAAACAAAAAACAAAACAAAACAAACGAACAAAAACATCTAAACCAAAGAAAGAAACAAACAAAAACTTGGAAATATGTCCCATATAAATGTATAGTGTTGTTATAAAACATTAGGTAGCTCCCTGGTGGAATTTTACTTGCCATATGACAAGAATGCGTAAGTGTGGTTTTCTATGTTGCTGACTGAGTGGGGACTTATAAAGAAACAAAGAATGAAAAAGAGACTACAGGGAAGTGCAGTGGATGTTTTTATATCTCAAAACTTTAATCTGAATGACTATTACTGACTTTATTTCCACACAGTAACCACTGAGAAGCAACGTGATCAAGTCAATAGGGAATAGTAAGGAAAGTGAAGAAACCTAAATTCTGGGCAAAGCCAAGTCCCTGCCTCCCTCTGCCTTAGCTTCTTCAATCATGGCAGCACCAGCTTTTCTGGACTCTCAGCATCTAGTTACCTGATTTTGTTAAGGCCTTTGAAGACTCACAGATAAAAAGTCTAAAAACCCAAAATGGACATCAATGTTTCCCCACATTGTTACCCTCAATCAGTGAAATGGCTTTGAAAATTCTTAATTTTCAGTTTATTTCAGCATCAAGCATTTATTACAGTTCACAGAGTTGCAAATATAAGTAAGTTATCAAAGACAAGATGCACTTCAATTAATTCTACTCCTCATCAACAGATAACTAGGGGAGAACTTATACAAGTGTCCAGAACTTGCCAGGACTAAGAGATTCAGAGTCCATGTAACACCGTACTAGCTGGTAGGGGTCCCAATGGACCTGCTTCAGTTTCCGTCAAATGAGTAAAAGTAGATTATCATAGTCTAGTAACTGAAAGAATTGGAAAGTGTAAGATCAGGTCATGTAATGGAAACTTTTTTGTAGAGTTAAGTTGCTAGGCTTAGTTTGTACTTAAGATATTTATAGCTATTCTAGGCTATTCCAAATAGCCTTAAATGTGTTAAATCAAGATACTTTTCACATTCAAGTATAATAAGAATTTGCATCTTTTGACATTTTACCAACCCAACAAGATAGTACTTTATTTTGGGGGGATGATGTCCTTAAATTGAGTTTTCACATAAGTGAAGTGAAGAAATTAGGGAAAGTTAAGCAGATTGATTAATTTCATAATCTAAAATAAGTAGCATAGGGCTTCCCTGGTGGCATAGTGGTTGAGAGTCCACCTGCCGATGAAGGGGACATGGGTTCGTGCCCCAGTCCGGGAAGATCCTACATGATGCAGAGCGGCTGGGCCCGTGAGTCATGGCCACTGGACCTGCACATCCGGAGCCTGTGCTCCGCAATGGGAGAGGCCACAGCAGTGAGAGGCCACAGCACCTGCGTACCACAAAAAAAAATAATAATAAATAAATAAAATAAAATAAGTAGCATATCATATATTACAATTGATTTTTTTTTTTTTTTTGGTCACACCACACACCTTGCAGGATTTTAGTTCCCTGACCAGGGATTGAATCCAGGCCAATGTAGTGAAAGTGCTGAGTCCTAACCACTGGACTGCCAGGGAATTCCCTACAATTGATTTTTATACACTACTCGTTATGAAATAATTATAGGTTCACGGGTCGTTGAAAAAAAAAAGTACAGGAAGGTCCTGAGATCTGTGCAACTTATACCTCTCCTCCCCCAATGTTAGTTAGCATCTTACATAGTTATAGAACAGTATAAAAACCATGAACTTGGTACAATCTACAGAACTTATTCAAATCTCATCATATTACATGCTCTCATTTGTGTGTGTGAGTGCATGTGTGTGTTTGTGTATTTCTATCTGATTTTATCACATACCTAGCATCACGTAACTACCACCCCAATCAAGATGCAGAACTGTTCCTTCACAAGGCTTCCTCATGCTTTATCGCCTCCTCCACTATCTCCCTGTCTTTGAAGCCTAATCCCCAGAAGCCACTAATCTGATTTCCATCTCTATAATTACATTATCTCAGAGTGTTATATAAATAGAATCATGCAGCAGGAAACCATTTGAGATTGGCTTATTGCTCAGCATACTTCCCTTGAGATCCATCTAAATTGTTACATATATTCTTCGGCATTGCTGAGTTGTATTTAGGGTGTGGATTTATCATAATTTGTTCATTCAACCACTGTAAAACATTTGGATCATTCCCAGTTTTGGATATTGTAAATAAAACTACTATCGATATTTTTGTAAAGCTTTTTAAGTGAGCATAGCTTTTTAATTTCTGTGGGATAAATGAGAAAGGTTGCAACTGCTGGGTTATCTGCTAAATCCGTTTTCAGTTTTTTTGTTTAAATACCAAACTAATTTTTCAGAATGGTCATACATTTTAAATTCTCACCAGAAATGCTGAGTGATCCATTTCTTTGCATTCTTGCCATGCTTTGGTGTTATTATATTTTTTTATTTTAACCATTCCAATTAATGTATAGTAATAACTCATAATATCTTTAATTTGCATTTCTTTAATGGGTAATGATGTTGAACAACTTTTTTACATTCTTACTTTCCATCTATATATCCTCTTCAGTGAAATGTCTGTATCTCTTACTCGTTTTCTAACTAGGTTGTTTATATTTTTACTATTGAACTTTAAAAGTTCTTTATACATGCTATATACGGGTCTTTAGTCAGATGTGTGGTTTACAAATATTTCTCCCAGCCTGTAGCTTGTCTTTCCATCCTCTTAACAGTGTCTTTTATTGACCAAAACCATGTTGATGAGGTTCAATTTATCGATTGTTCCTTTTATGGATTGTGATTTTGGTGTCAAGTCTAAAGACTCTTCACCTAGTCCTAACTCCCAAAGGATATCTAACTGCTCTGGCACCATTTGTTGAAAAGGTTACCCTTCCCCATTAATTTTTTTTTGCATTGTTTTAGAAATTCAGCTTGGCATATTTTTGTGGGTCTATTTCTATATTCTGTTTCTGTTCCACTGACCCATGTATCTAACCCTTTGTCACACTCTCTAGATTGGTGTATCTTTATATTAAGTCTTAACGTAAGGAAGAGTGATTATTCTCACCTTATTCTTTTTCAGAGTTGTTTTAGCTCTTCTACCTCCTATGACTTTCCATATATACTTTGAGGTAAACTTTCTATGTCTACAAGAAAATCATGCACGGCTTGTGATGGGAATTATGTTACACTCATAGATAGATTTGGGGACATTTGACATTTTTACTATGTTGATTCTTCCTGTCAATGAACAAGTTATACCTCTCCTGTTATTATATCCTCTTTGATGTCTTTCACCACATTTTTTAATTTTCAACATACAAATCATAACATGTTTTGTTAGATTTATAACTATCTCATTTTCTTTAGCTACTAATGATTAGCTTCCATAATCATGAGTCAGTTCCTTATAATGTCTCTCTCTCTCCATACAGTTAACGGTTTCCTTATATTCTTAGCACAATACCTACATAATCTGCTGCAAGAATTCTACATTGTATAAATAGCATATTTAATTAATATATGTTTAAATATACATCTTTTAATAACTGATGATTTCAGAATATGTTGATTCAGAATATCTTGGAAAACTTAAAAAATCTGAATTGTATCCATTTCATTTATTTTATATTGCACCTAGTAAAGCAACATTGAATAAATATATATTGTTTATATAGACTATTGTGCACTGATATTTTTAGACTGCTGTGATTGGCTCATACAATTTTTGAAATGCTCCCAGCCTCTGAGAAATGCTTAAATTTCCAAATGAAGATTGTAAATCCAGCAAAGTTAGAGTACAATTGAATTTGATATTAGAAGTGCAAATAGAGGTAATGGTCAACATGACCACCCATCAGGAACACCCACTTGACAGATATCTTGAATATTTCCCAGAAGCATATTTTCTGAGTAGAAGGTACAAGAAATATGTGACCACTGTAAATTAGGCAGTGACCTAAATTTAAGATACACTGTATAAAACTAATGCAGAATACATTTTTGCTGTTCTTTTGGTATTGCTCAATTGTAGGATTTACTTTATTTCCAAAATCTAAGAACTATATACTTCAACTTTTGAATGCTGAGAAACATGATTCTATAGAGTCAAGATGAGGTTATAATTGCACAGGAAAGACAACTAGTTAAAGTTGCAGGGGAAATCCCGTATTGCAAGAATTCTATTCCTGGAATTTATAACAGAACAGAGATTTCAAGTCCTGGAAAAGTTTAAATAGAAGTGACCAAATAAGGCATATGAGACATGTCAAACATGAGGCCATCAATTGCAAAGGGGGATCTATGTCCTTTATGTGGCAACCATGGATATGCTGCTCTGAACTCCATTCAAGGAAGAATTTTCTGTTGAACTTCAAGGAGAACAGTTAGCTGACAGCCTCTAGATATTAGCACTTTCAGAATCTTCCTCAGTGTTTGAGCTCCTTCCCAGGACTAAACTTCCTTAATATCTCCTTAGTCTGATGACTTTTTCTTTATACTTTAAGTCTTGTATCTTTAAAAAAAAAATGTTTCCTTGACCTGCACATTAATCTAGTACTTTCATTGTGTTTTGTTGCCCTTTGTTTGTATCCCAGTTCTCACCTATGTTATAATAGTCTAGCAACTGTGAGTTTGTATTCTGACCTAAACTTGTGGACACCTTGAAGGTATAAGACATATCTTGTCTGTACTAGTTTCCCAGGCACCCAGAAAAAGGGCTTGGCATAGGTAAGCACTCAATAAATGATCACATTTGATATATTTATCATCAAATTGTCAACAAAGCAAACAATAACAAAAATCCTAATGGAAAACATGCATTATGTAAACTTTTTTCTTTCTTTCTTTGGGGTTTTGGCAACTCAACACATATTTAAGCATCATTAGTTCTAGGGCATTTCTCTGTACTATGCTTATTCCTTCATTTGCTCAATACAGAATCTTCTTACTCTACAGATGTCTTGTCTATGTAATTTTTTTCCCCTAATATCCATCAAGACAGGTATTTCAGTCAAGGACAAATCACACTGAGGAGAAGAGTACTCATGAGATGGGCTCACTTTTCCTCAGATAAATTGGGAGAATGAAGAATCTGTAACCAAGGCAAATTCTCCAGCTCTGAATATACTGTGTGCAATTACTTCAACACTTTTACAAGAGGAAGAGCATCTAAGATTTAAGATATATTACAAAAATGGAAATCCTGGATCAAACTAGAGTCATCCCTCAGTATCAAGAACCCCTGCAGATATCAAATCCATGAATGCTCAAGTCCCGTAATCTGCCATCCATATCCATGGTTCTGCCTCTGCGGATTCAACCAGCTCCAGATTGTGTAGTACTGTAGCATTTATTGAAAAATAATCTACATATAAGTGAACAGCTCAAACCCGTGTGGTTCACACATCAACAGTACTAAATTTATAAGCCTATTTAATGATTAGAACAGTGAGGTTATAGGTCACAAAAAAGTGATAGAAATGTATGGTGCAAAAAAATTATTTTATGTTGAACACATTTCCTACAAGATTTTAGAAACTTCTAATACGTTGCCTGCAGTGACTATAGCATGAGAGGCATTTGTAATATTATGGAAAAAATATGAGATTTTGAGAGAACAGACATGAGTTTTAAATCTCAGCTAGATGCCTAGTTAGTTGTGTGACATTTTCAAAACTTTTAATCACTCTGAAATTTAGCTGCTATAAACTAAAGATAACTGGTAATAGACATTGCAAATATACTAAGGATATATAAATGAATAAATGAAAGAAGCTAGCAATATAATAAGCATTTAATAAGTGTTGATAATAATCTAGCTCTTTTGCAACTTAAGGTTTAGGTGTAAACAGTATTATTTAAAGAAGATTTAGGCTAACAGCTCAAAAACAATATCAGATACAACCATAATTTTAGCAAAAAGGGAGTAAATAAAAAGCCTTTGTGTCTATTTCAAATGTAATGTTTCAGCTAAATACAAATTTATAGCCTTAGAATTTTGTCCTTTTAATTTTACCAAATGGTGTTTAACTGAAAATTATACCATAAACAGTCTCATAACACTTACATCTTAACCAGCAACATAAAATTGTTTTACTTTACAATGAACTATAACATTGTGATAAAACTTAATTTCACACTTATGAATTCAAAATTTATGATCATTTAGACTATACCAGGCACAAAGTTCAAGTTATCTATGAATAAATCTAGCATGTATCCTAATCCTCTTTCATTGTAGGTACTGTGATGCTGGAAAAGTCATGAGACATTGTCACCTCTAAAACGGCATTATAATACCCTAATATAAGGTTGTTGACATGATTCAATAAAACTACATATGTGACAATGCTTTGGAAATAAAGTACATTTGAAAGTTTGTCTTTATTATATTCAGAAATTTGGGATTAAAGGGAAGAGAGGAGAACAATTCCTGACTGAGGTTCAAGGTTCAAGAGGCGAGTGATTGCTGGCTGAGGTTCAAAGGAAAGAGGAAAATGATTCCAGGCTCTACATCTCATCCTGACATACCTAGCATACCAGTTAGGTTTGCTGCCTGGTGCCTGTGCCCTAGTGTATGTGCTTTTTCCCGTGGCCCACAGGACATCCCGAAAGGATTCACTTGGGTTAACCTGGGTTTACCTGCTCCAGGAAAATACTTTTCAAACAGTATATTTCTGAAAGTAAAACAAATCACTCCTTTGGCAACAGGAAAATTTAGACACATTAATATTTCCTTTACAAATTACATTTGCAACTATAAATTCCTGAAGTTACATTAATTTTATTCTGAAGCTGTATACTTCTAGAACAAGATTAATTGTTCTTAGGAAAAAGGGGTGCAATGAGATAGGCAAACAGTTAACTTTACAATGTGACTACGAAGCAAAACAGCTAGTGCTGCAAACCTGAAAGCATCACTCACTTTCTAAAACAGTAATGGTGGTTTAAATGGTGATAATTTTGTTCATAGCCATTTTCCACTTGAATTACTCCAATACATTTTAAAAACTGCCACACTAAACGATATTAATGGTGCAACAAATTGACTAGTATTATAGGAATGTATCTATTATTTTTATGGGCATATTTAATTGTACATGTTTCTTTAGGTTTCTAATTAAAACCGGCAATAAAAATGATGTCTGTGTTTAAGCCTGCATTTTTAGACTTAAACTACCTTATAATTAGCACTAATATACAGGTGGTTCAGAAAGATGTAATGCTAACACATTAAAGTGGATTGGAAATCCTATTATTTGTCCTATTATTAACACAGACCCTTCTCAGCAGGGGGAAAAAAAACCTACTATATGTGGAATATGTGCTGCTCCAGTTTCTTTCACAAATTTCCTGATGTTACCTGGTAAATGTCAGAAAGATCAGGACATAAATGGTGGCATGGTCCCAAAGGGAAGAGTTTACCAGTTCCACTGTATTTAATACTACATTGAACACTGCACATTTTAAATACTGCCTCAAGAATTTACTAACTTTCAAAGTAAAAATACACACATTTCTGCAGAGTGGTGTGACGATTCACTAAATAATGATCTCTAACTATTTTTACTTAGTATTAGGCAGACACCAATTAGAAGACAGAGTGCTCAGAGTCTCTATGGACAGTTCCACACTTCACATTTTCAGTGGCAAATTGTATTTGACATTTAATTTAAAACCCAAGACACTGTAACATGAAATCTTCTAGGCCATTAATGACAAAGCATGAAAGTATTCTCCCACTTCCTTGTTGCCTGAGGCTACGTCTGCTATTTCCCAGAAGGCTGTGTCATTACTGCAGCATTATGTCCATGGGGTAGTGTATTCCTAACACACGTGTATAATCTAAATACTGGGCATGGTTCTTAGATGCTTAGTTACACATGTCTTATAGCTGATTGTCAGCAAAAAACCTAGGACAACATGAGCCCTGTAGGCAATAAGCTATTAATTGAATTTTCTGTTGCTGTGCTGGTGGTAGTGATTATGTTTTATGTTTAAAGAGAATGAAAAGGCATAGACAGCTAAAAAAAATAAGAGCAGAGCACTTGATCATTAAAACACCCTGCTTTGTTTGTGATTATCTTCTATTATATCTATTGGGAGCCTGATTTTTCTTTGAATTCTCTCTCAGTGAATCTAGTTACTTATGGTTGTGATATAGTTGAAATATGGAATTTGAAACTAGATAGATGTAAATTCAATACCTGTAGTATTTTCTACTAATGTGAATCCTTCGGGATTTTTTTTAACCTCCTTAAGACCATTTATTTTCTTAGGTGAATAAGGATATATATAATAACTTGGATGTTTTTGAAAATCCTGTACTAATAAGAACATCTCAAGTTAAATTTATGAATCTAGGATCATACCTTCTTATGTAGCACAATATAGTATTTAAGAGTCCATGCTGTGGAGTTAGAATACACAGACTTGAATTTCAGCTCTGCTCTTTTCTAGTAACTAAACCTTGGACAACTTATTTAAAATGTCTGAGCTAGGATAGCCAGTAGCCAATTTAGCTATTGAGCACTTGAAATGTGGTTAGTAAATACTGAGATATACTATAAGTGTAAAATACACACTGGATTTCAAAGACAGTATGAAAAAAAATGTAAAACATTGCAGTAATTATTTTTACATTTATTGTATGCTGAAATAATTATAGTTTGAATTTCAAATATTGAATTTCACTGTATGTTTTATTATAATTAATTTCACTTGTTTCTTTTTACTTTTCAAAAATGTGACTACTAGAAAATTTAAAATTACATATATGGCTTGCTTTTGTGGCTCATTTTGTATTTCTATTGGACAGTGCTTCTCTAAGCCTTATTTTTCTCATCTGTAAAACATAATGTATAATAATAATTTTTCTAAAGAGTTTCTATTGGTATTAACAATATCATGTATGAAAAAATAATTATCCCAATACTTACAACAAGTAGCTATTAGTACTAGTGATTAGAAGAACATATCCTATAGTTCTTATTTTCCTCCTCCATGTTGGAGGGAGAGCAAGTTTCCCTAAATTGTGAGGTCCTGTTTACTGCATTCTTCCAGTTCATATCCTTAGAATAGGAAGCATAAGGCTGTACTGGTTATCTGCAAGATTTCCATGTTACATGCCACTCTATAAATTTAATATTTTATTGAGTTTGTTTATTTACCAGTCTGTCTTTTTTAATTGAAGAATAGTTGATTTACAACATTATATTAATTTCAGCTGTACAGCATAGTTTTCAGTATTTTTACAGATTATGCTCTATTAAAAGTTATTACAAGATAATTCCTTGTACTATATAATATATCCTTGTTCTTTATCTATTTTACACATAGTTTGTATCTCTTAATCCCATACACTTAACTTGCCTCTCCCCCTTCCTTCCTCCCTCTGATAACCACTAATATTTTTTCCTATGTCTGTAATTCTGTTTCTATTTTGCTGTGTACATTTGTTTGTATTATTTTTTAGATTTCACATATAAGTGATATATGTTTTTACTTCCTGATTTATTTCACTAAGTATAATATTCTCTAGGTCCATCCACATTGCTGTAAATTGCAGAATTTCATTCTTTTTATGGTTGAGTAATACTCCTTTATATATCTATATATCTATCACATCTTCTTTATCCATTTGTCTGTTGATGGACACTTGGGTTGCTTCCATATCTTGGCCATCGTAAATAGTGACTCTACCAAACATATAAAGAAGAACTAATACCTATCTTTTGCAAACTATTCCAAAATGTTGAAAAGCATGGAACACTCCCAAACTTATTCTACATGGTCACCATTACCATCACCCTGATACCAAAACCAGACAAAGACACTATAGAAAAAGAAAATTACAGAAAAGCCAATATCTTTGATGAAAATAAATACAAAAGTCCTCAACAAAGTATTAAAAAACTGAATCCAATAATGTATAAAAAGGATCATATACCATGATCAACTTGGATTTATTCAGGGGCACAAGGATGGTTCAGCATTTGCGAATCAATCAATGTGATTCACCACATTAACAAAAGAAAGGATAAAAATTACATGGTCATCTCAATAGATACAGAAAAACTGTTTGACAGAATTCAACATTCATTTATGATAAAAACTATCATCAAAGTGTGTATAGAGAGAATGTATATCAGCATAATAAATGCCATTTATGACAAACTCACAGCTAAAATCATAGTCAACAGTGAAAATCTGAAATTCTTTAAGTTCAGGAAGAAGACAAGGATGTCCATTCTCACCACTTCTAGGTAACATAGTATCAGAATTCCTAGCTATAGCAATCAGACAAGAAAAAGAAATAAAAGGCATCCAAATTGGAAGAGAAGAAGTAAAACTGTCACTATTTGCAGATGACATGACACTTATACAGTCTGTTTTTATTTTCAAGATTCCCTGAGAGCTAAGAATGTGACTTATGCATCTTAACATCTTCAGGACAGGACTTTGTATTTTTAGTTATTTTGGAATAACTAACATTTACATGTTTATTGTTACAGATTTTAGAATTACTAAATATTTACTGAAAGAAACATTGGTATTTAAAACTATAACTGGTTACCAACTCCAATATAAAGAGTTGATTTAAAGGCTGATAGTCTACTTTGTCTATTCAAATAATACCTCCAAAATACAGACAATAAATTGATAAATGCAATTATTACCTAAATAATGCCACTTTTGAATAATTAGCTTCTGAAGTTAAAAGAAAGGCATTACAGAGTTATCTTAGTTAAATTCTTACTTATAAAATTATTCATCTAGATTCTATCAATCTCTCTCTGTCCCTCACACATACACGCACACTCTCTCTCTCTCTCTCTCTCTCTCTCTCTCACTCTCCACTGCTCCTCACATACAATCTGATCTATAACTTATCTTAGAATGTGACTGATAATACTATTTTTTAAAGTTTCAGTAATTGACAAACTACCATCCAATAAACTGGCTTAATTAGTATTCATCTAATTGATTTTTTTCTCTTTTACACTCTAACAAAAAAAAAAAAAGAAGGAGTCAAATAAGATGCACAATTTCAGTGAATTAAAAGCAATTCTAAAATGCTTGCTATGCTCAGTGGGTTTAATTCAGTCTATCAAATTTGGAAGGGTTTTTATTCCAAAGGAAACTAAATATCATCTAGAGAGGTGAACTCTAATCTGAGAGAGATAGTATTTTTACAAAGATGCTATAATACTTCTAACCACCTGAAAGATATCTAATTTGCTGCCTATTCAATTTCTATTACAACTTCCTAGTTCAGTTCAACCATACTTCTCACTATAGCAGTGGTTCTTAATCTAGCTGTACATTAGAATCCTCTGGGGAACTTTTAAGACATTCCCATGTCCAAGCCCTACAACAGACCAACAGAATAAGAATCTCTGAGAGAGGAGCTTCCTAGGTGATTCTAATAGGATTTGGAGTAGTTTAGGCAACAATATTTTGAGGGTCCCATTTTTTTCTTCTATAGCATGCACAGAGCAGGGAATAGAATGAACATGTGACTCAGTATTAGTAGCTCAAATTCAAAAAAGGTAAGGCTGAACTTAAATTTTCCTACCCTATCCTCTTCTCTCTCACCCTCCACATCCAACATATTCACAAGTTATACAAAGATTTCCTCATGTTAGTTTATCATTCCATTGCTACCTAATAGCTTACTCTTAGTTTCATCCTCTTTTGCCTGAACCACTGCAAATTTCTGATACCTGGTCTTCCAACATTGTCAATTGTCTCCCTCGAGTTTATTGTTCACGTAATAGTCAGAGTAATATCTGCAAAAGTTGAATATGTTCATATCACCAAACTCATAAAATCCCTTTATTAGTTTTTGCACTAATGTAAAGACCATGTTCACCATCATGGCCTATGACGTTCTACATGGTATGGCCACCCACTACTTCCCAAGCCTCAACACATACCACTGTTCCTTTTATTCACTTCACTCCAGCAATCTAGAATTTTTCAGTTTTCTTGAACACAATTAGCTTCCTTTCAGTATACTACCTTTTTCATTCCTTGCTTAAACCTGGAATGCTCATATTTCTACTTGTTTTTATATTGCAGTTGACTTATGACTATCAAGAAAACCCTCACAGACAACTCCAGTATGGGAAAGATTACTTTATCATATGTTCATAAAAATTTACTCTCCCCCTCCTATAAAATGGTAATCCCAAACTGGTATTATACATTTATTAGTGTGATACTTCAGTTATGTAACAACTGGAACAGTAATATAAAATAATATGTAATTAACTTGTAAATAGAAAATTAAATATATTCCTTGTTCTCTAAATAAATTCATACACATATATGTGTATATGTGTGTGTTTATTTGTAAACTGCCATTTACTAAGTGATCATGTGTAGCACAAATTTTTCATCAAATTGTTTTAACAATGCCCAAATTATTTGCTTGATTTTAGAAAACATCTTTGTGATCTTTTGTTTAAACTAGCTGTTATGAGCTAAGTAAAGTTCCTTTCTAAGCCATGACTTGAACATAAGGAATCTTATAAAGCTTTTTGAACAATTCTGTTAAAATGATAGTCATTATGTGACAATATCAATAAGCAGAGAATTTCTTTATCTTTATATCAACAATAGTATGCATTGCACTAAATCCTCTCAGCTACTGCCGAATTAACAGCAATTACAGTTAATTTATTTTTAGCCCTTATAATAGTATATGACATTAAAAAATATATGCAATATCTATATTATTGACTAAGTTATAAAAGTCATTTATTGGAACATCTTATTTAATTAAGTTCAACCTAATCCTTCAGGCCAGATATGTAAGGTAGAGCTGCATAGCAGTTAGCTATAAGCTATATTTGCAAACTTATTTTGTTATTGGCCAAGAAGGCAGGGATTTGATGGGTTTTAACAAACTTATTGAATTAAAAGGTGGAAATTAACAGAGACGTTGAAAAGAGGGACTTCTCAGCATCCCAGTTGTAATTTCCTCTAAGACAAACCCTAGGGAGCTCTCTCAGTGTGCACAGAGCCTGAAGCGCTTCCCTCCTCAGCTAATCCCATTGATCTAGACACCCTGTTCTCTTGGTCTCTCTCAGGTCCTCTCAAAGCTAATATTCTAAGGAAGCTACAGTTTCTCTGCAATAAAGGGAGTGGTGAGCATGCTGGCTGGCAAAGGCTACCCACAGACAGGGCTACATGAGCTCTGACTTTTGGCCATTGTGGTTCTAGTGTCCTCTGCAGTCACCAGGGGTGTGTCTCTTGCTGTGTCCACCCCGCATTCCTG
>NW_006799777.1:830126-835184 GCF_000442215.2 Lipotes vexillifer
CATTCCTGCCAGCCACACCTTGGATTTGGTATAAGTGTATGAGTGCACCAATGCTAGCTTTAGGCTGACAGGCACCAACCTTCTCCTGTGGTGACCTATCACCTTCCCTTGGGACAAAGCAGGAGATCAGGGAGTGGGATGTCTGTCTTCTTTTGCCTTCCTTGGATCTAAAAATAGAACCAAGGAGGTAGGATTTTGGGGGATACAGCTGTGTGGCATGTGCACTCACCAATCAAAACAGAGGTGGAAGAACTTGAGCTGGGTACTGGAGACCTGATTCTGTGCCTGGTGTTAATGCTATAGCTGCTGGATAGTGAAGGGGGAGGGGAGAAGGAGGCAATACTGCTGGGACAGCAGCTAGTTATGCACTTTACCAGCAGGTATGTAATAATCAACTTGCTTATTCTGATCAGTGTGTACCTCAGTGAAATATCAGACCTGTGTAATTATTATTTGATTCTATCCTGTGTAATTATTATTTGATTCTATCCTCCTACAAGGGTGTGCATTCCAAATATCCTATATTTGATTCTATCCTCCTATAAGGGTGTGCATTCCATGAGGTTCAGACACATAGCTAGTTTGGTTCCTTTTTTCTTGCACATTGCCTATTTTAAAGCTGCATCAGGCAGCAGGCCTTCAATAAATATTTGTTATTACATGAATCAATGAGAGAAAATCATGATCATTCACAAAAAATTTGGTCTTTCCTTCATTGTTTCCCTCTAAAGTGACAAAACCATTTTACCTCAGAAAATTAGCCTGTCACTAGCCTACAGTTTTTCATTACAGACTGATTTCAAAAGGATGATTAGAAGTGGTGAAAAATATGCCTCTACTATTTATACTCTTTTAAGAGAGGGCAGTAAAACTTGAAAGGGGCAGGTCAAGGAGTTTGTGGACCTGAAGCTTCTATAATTTCAAGACCTTCTTTAGAAAAATAATATATCAATACAACTATGACTATATAGTTAGGTAGAAAGTAAACATTTATATGGTCAGATAAAAATACCACAACATATTTCAAGTATATAAAGTATGACAAATACCAAATATACAAAATCCAGAAAAATAGCATAATGCTTCTATTAAATGTCTATACTCCTCTAATAATTTGTAAAGTATTTTCTTTTTGTTCTTATAGGAAACTCCAATTATGTAATATTGAATCTCTTTGCTTATTGTTTATGTGTATAACAGTTTCTAATCCTATTTCACTTTTTTCTTTACATTTTTCTTTTCCTTTCTATTTCTGTGCTCCATGGTAATTATGGTATTTTCCACATTGTCTATTTTACCTTGTCCTTTCTTACTGTTTTGACATTTTTCTTCTATACTAACTCCTACAAGTTCATTTTAATAAACTTTACCATCTTTTTCCTGAGTTCTTAAATTTCAAATTTTTTGGTACTCTTTCATTGAAATGACAATTTAGTTACCTTTTCTAGGCTGTGGTAAAATGTTTTGAATTCTCCATTTTGTGACATCATTATTTTCACAAAGGTTTCTTTCAATATTTTTGTATTGATTCTTTTTCAACTTCTCCTACATTGTTCATCAAAGAATGAGATGGATTTCCTGACAGAGTTATTTGTAGGAGTTTCCTCTGAGGAGTGCATATTTTGTTGCCTTTTCTGCAATCTGCACCTCTGGGCTGTTTGGCCATTTTCTGTGGGTATTTCTTGTACCTTCTTCCTATGCACGCTCTGCTTGATCTCTACCTACTTCCTTTAGATCCTGCAGATATTTTCTGATGCAAATTATGGGATATTCTACTTCTGGGTGTGCATTATGCCTTCCTGGAAGTGTATTTTTACTGGCATTTCCAGGGCAGTTTTATGGTCACTCTGTTCACTTCCCCTTGCTAGGCTTCTACATTCCACATAGCATTTGTGAGAGTCATACCTGCTATAAGCAGGCCAGTCTTTGAATGATATATGCCTTTGGATCTCAGTGAATATGGAATTTTTTTCTTTTCCTATTTACCTTGCTGCTTTTCTATCATATATAGAAAAAGAGGGAACTTACTATATCTCTCCTGCCATGTTCAGACTGGAAGTCTTGAAATTAAGTTTTACTCTACAATTTTGGATTGTTAAATTTGTTACAACTTATCAAAATTTATTTTAATAGTTTTAAAGAAGCTATATTTTAAACACATGATGTCATTTATTTAGACAGCAGTTGCATAAAGGAATTGACAGGATATTTAAACTAGGGATAGCCTTCATATCCCTTGTGCATATACTCTGTGCATATAGTTTCTTGAAAGAACACAATAGCAGTCAGAAGCCACTCAGGAAACCCAAAGGGTTAGTGGCAACATCTCTGCTGAATAAATGTTAAATAGATTATAATCCTTGGGGGAAATATAAGGGAAAAGCAGTCATAAACTAAAGCACAATCAATAGATAAACCAGCGAGCAGGAGAAGCATGTAGCCCAAAAGCAAACAATCAGCTATTTCAGACATACTAGCCTTCCCAGGGGAGACAGGTGGCTTTACTCTTAGTTAAAAGGGCAATGGATCTCAGGAGACATTTGAGATGTTAACAAGCTTACAATGAGCACATAGCTAATTGGGTACTTTGTGTTTTCTGTGTGCATAATTAATTACAAATGCATAGCCTGCCTGTTTAATCTGACCCAGTTGTGGAAATGCTGTAAGGGTTTCTTTCTGCAACTAAAACATTAGAGCAGTTTTGTGATCTTAGAAACAGAAATTGCAGCAACAGTGTGTTTCTCTGTATGCTGGCCTGAACTTTACAGACTGTGGATTCATACAGCATCAAGTTCACTTTGGAAAAGGAATAATGCAACCATGATGAATATGTCGGTATCCATTGTGAAGAAACAGTAAATATATTTACACATAACATGCCGTGCTTTGTATATAGTAGATTCTAAATAAATGTTCATTGAGTTGCCTTAATGAAGTATTATTATATCTCAGAGAATCAATGACTGTGACTTCGGACAATTTGCTGAAGTTTCTCACTTGTTTATCAGCTCTAATATAGGGAGATATAAACCCAAACTATCCATGTACTACTGTCTTTGAAGCCACAAGCAATCCAAAAACCTCTGCATTCCTTTTGAGCTATTCTTGCATAAGCCATTTCATCTCTTTGTAAAGCCAGTTCCGGATTTCTTTGCTTTCAGATTTCAGTAAAAAACATGATTTCTGAAATGAAGTCATCTAATGAAATGAATAAGGTATTTTGGGCAGGTCTAAGTATCAAAGGAGACCACACAGTGGCTGGCAGGGTTTGGTCCCCACAGTCTGATATCTGTCAGTGGGAAGAAGTCTATTTTGAAGCATTTGAAGACAATCATATTATCTATTTCTTTTCTTCATTTACCACATTTCTCTTTTTTCTATATATTTTTGTTTCTTATTATTAAATCAAGTTATTGGCATAGCACAAACAGAAACACTGCGTATTAAAAGACCAACAAACTCTAATGTAGCCTTACAATTAAAGGCTTAAAGAGAATCTAAAATTAACTTCTTTTTTTTAACTTTCAAAGCCAATGAGATGAACTCAAAGGAGAGATGTTACTTACATTAAAAAATTAAAAATACAAGGCTTTTAAAAGTAGTCTTGCTTTAATGTAATTAAGGAAGATTAATTCTTTTTTTTTTTCTCATCCCTGTGTTTTATGTGTATGTGTGTGTCCTTTAGAGTAATCAGATTAGTAATCACCCTTTTTCTATCCTAGTTAAGGGATGTGTTTTGGGGAAAAAAAAAAAAAAAGGAAAAGGAGAAGAGGACTGTCACTGTGTTTCTATTCAGAAATTATACCCAGGTCTCCACTGACTTCATTTGTCTTTTCCTGGCTACTAAAACAGCATTATTCCTTTTGCTCTCTTAAATTGGACCCACTACTCCACACTAGCAGGCTTTTACATTCCCTCAAACATTTTTATCTTATAGCTCCTACCTTAATTTGCCTTACACCAGTTCAGGAGTACCATCTGGCACCTCATTTATGTCACCTCACGCAAATCTGTTCATCCTTTGAACAGTCCCAGATCATCCTAGTTCAAAGTGAATTCTATTTCTCAAAATTCCTATACTACATATCTGTACCATGTATTTGGCACATGAATTGCAGCCTTGTATATTTAATTATCTTTTCATGTGTGCATTAAAAGATCGTTGGAAATAGTGACTATTGTACTTAGTAGATACTTCAACACTAATCAACAATTCTAAAGATACAGCAGCATTTGGAAGTCTCCCTAAACAAACTGTGGATTGTGTGTGTATGTGTGAGTATGTGTGTGTGTGTGTAACTTTCTATTTTTTTTTAATTGAAGTATAGTTGATTTACAATATTTTGTTTGTTTCAGGTGTACAGCAAAGTCAAAGTGGTTCACTTATTTTTTTTTCAGACTATAAGTTGTTACAAGATATTTAATATACTTCCCTGTGTTATACAGTAAATCCTTGTTGCTTATCTATTTTATGTATAGTGGTTTGTATTTGTTAATACCACACTCCTAATTTGTCCCTCCCTCCCTCCCACTGCCTGGATTTTCTTTTTGTAATTACAAGTTGATCCACTAAGTCACATTTGGCCTTCATTTATTGATTCATCAATTAAGATTCTGTCATTTTCACCTTGCCAAAATTTTAATAATGTTTTGCTAATAAATATACAAGGTCTTTCTGATGCAGAAAAGCATAAGCCTCCTTTATAAATCAACTTTTTATGATAAATGATGACAATAACATAGGAGAATATGACACAATGCACTGAATCTGTTATATGTAATTTCTATAAGGACTGAGATATATCAGCTAATATTCATTTCATATTTGCCCTATTCTCAAACACACTCATTTAGACTCAAATGAGACTATTTCTTTGGAAGTTTTCACTTGTCTTTAAGGAGGCCTGATTAATATGTTCTGAAAGCTATCTGACTGTAGAAATTTTAATTTATCCTAAAATTAAGTTAAGAAGATAGAGGCATTTTAGTATTTTTACAGTTTAGTGTATATATATATATATATATATATATATATTTTTTTTTTTTTTTTTTTTTTTT